>NC_135366.1:10260000-10495000 GCF_051622035.1 Arctopsyche grandis
TATTTTTTCTTTCGGTTTAAAACTAACGAAAACGGACATACATAGATTTACCACAGCGAATTGGATCAATGGAGAGCAATAATTCAGATGCATTTTCTGCTAACCATACCATTTTCAGAGGATTACAGATAACATGTTCAAATTTGTCTTTATCGCAAGAATTCATTGAATTTATAATTTAAAAAAAATGTCATTCATTCAATCATCGAGATTCTTTATGAAAAAAACTAACTTAATTTACATCATTAGCCTGCCGAAGTGTGTATATATTATCATTAAATTATGTATTATATGAATTTTAAGCTTTCAGGAATATTAGAAAACAAATTAAAAAAAATTAATCTAATATGGCTTATGTAACAAATATTCAGTCACTATATAAGCTTAAAATTATAGTTACAATATGCATTAAAAAATATATGTAACGGCTTCCAAGGCTCCTAACTATAAAAAAAAATCATCTTGGGGTTGATAATTTAAATCCAAGAAATTCTAATTTGTTAATAGTCAGTACAAGTGAGCATAATAAACACCGAATGTGTATTTATCTTCCCACATTTGTGACATTCATAGTACTATCTCACTTGGCAGTTTTTATTCGAGCGATAGAAACTAACCAAACGAAGTTTATGTACGTTGATGAAGGTGTAGCTTAACTGCAAGCGGAATTATGGAATCAAATAATAATATAATAAATGCGATTCAATAACTTTTATTTATATAAAAAAATGCGATATATACACGCATGTAAAGTCAGGAAAAATTATATCCAAATGAAACAGATGCAGACAATGATTTAAAGATCATTTACATACTTAAAAAAAATTGCAGGAATGACAAAATAATATTTCGAATACAAATTACTCAAAATAAATTAGCGCAAAATATTTCAAATTGAAAGTCAAAAGAAATAAATTCGTTATTAATCTGTTATGCCTAAATGTAAGATACAATATTTAATTTCATTACACTTCAATGGTAAATGAATTACGAATATCACGAGATTGGCGATCGCTACTTAAATTTAAAACATCTTTGATATACAAAGGTAGCAATTTTCAATTTCTACTTTAAGATTTTTTTTAATGCTTTTAATATTTTTATGCATTCAATGAATTTTCAAATAAAGAAAATCGTGTAGGTTTGGGCTAATTAAAAACAAAAGATGAATAAATAATATAAAATACATAAATTTTTAAAATTTGAACATGTTTCTAAAAAAAAAAACTTTAGTCACCACCTGATAATTTGCAGACACACATGACATATAAATGAAATCTTCTAGGATACAATATGTACATACATGACATAAGGAAAATTACATTTAATAATAAATATAAGGTTTTCATTGAAAGATCTGAGAACGTATCTAATATTATAGAAACTTGGCAAATAATGAAAAATAAATATACACAATATGTGCGAATTACGATTCATATTCGAAAATTTGAAAAATAATACTTAGATTATGTGATTTTATAATGTGCCAACAATTATTATTGTGCGCGGTCAGTATCCATTCAATGTACGTTGAAGTTCGTATACATTGAATGGTCCCAGACGGCACATGTAATATAGAACTATAATGATAAAATTTAAGACGGCTAAACTATGTATTTACATTTCCATACAAATATATATATAAAAAATAATAATAATTAGTGGCACTTATGGAAACAGTAGGCTCTGTGTGTGGCATTCATCATCAATAAATAATAAAAAAAAAATATGTATTACAAGAATTTAATCCTTAATGGACAATATTATATAAACAATTAAAATAAATAAATAAAATATATTAATTTTGTAGACATCCAAAATGATGTAATTTTTAGATTGGTCGTAATTGTAAAAAAATCTAAGATTAAGCTACACAGTCTCAGATAATGATTTTTAACAAGAAATTTCTTTCAATAGTTCTTATGACAATATATTTGTTATACCAAAGTGCAAACAATGTGTGAAGGAAGGAGGCCAGCTTTCAACAAAAGTATATATTTAAAACAGCAACAAAAAAATACATTTTTCCGAGATAAAAATGAAAATATTGCTTTTATGGCAGAAAGTCTAGCCACACAAACCTTTTCTGCCTTGCCATGTATCGTAAGTTTTAAAAACTATACATGTCTCACTCCGGTGACTAAATGTTTAGCTCACATAGACGTTGAAGTTCAATTTAAAAATAAAGGTAGTATTGAAAAAGCTCGCGGTTGATTTATTGTTATCCATACAGCATTATTATACTTTAATTTGATTTGTTAATTTTCGTAAAAGTGATATGTAAAATAGTACTAAATACACTGTTATTTGCATTTAGAACTGAAGTAACTGTGACCGTCCTTACACAATTGTTTGCATTGCATACAACAAAAACAAAACTGCAATGAGATTCATGTATATCCTTGGGCCATGTTTTCCTAATACGGAAACAATAAATTTTTTGTCATTTTACCACGAGCTGAGCCATTTGTACTTATTTGTACAATGTTAGTTTGTCAGTCTGTCTTACATACCTCATAATTAAAGATGACATTAATGTGAAAAATCAGGAGCTTTCTCCACAGTAACAATAAAAGCAGTGCTTCTAAATACTAGCATCCAAGTAGAGATCTGGTATTTTCTAAACGCAATCAGTCATATTTGATGTACAATTTTCAAAATAGCAACATGAATGAGCAAGTCGACAAGAGAGAACATGATATAGTCGAAACAATGAATGCAAGGTGAAAAGGTTTTTTTGGCTGCATATACGAGTTTTTTTTTTTTTTTTTACTTTAAGAATGAACACATTCTTTCGTTGCAAAGAACCAATGATGAAAAACAATGAATATATATTTTTAAGTATATACTATTTGTTCCTGAATTGATGTAATAAATACGTATATATATACCATATTACAACCGTGTCGATACATATTTGCGCACCGAACAATGTTAGTATTATCCAGCCAATTTCCATATACGCTTCAAAATGTGTGACATAATTTTAATCCGTTTCATAAATATATATATAACGATCTTTTAAAAAGCTGGCTCCTACTTCAAAAACCAATCTGCACCTGTTGCAATTTCGCTACAAATTTTGTTTCCAGTACACTCGATTGGAGACAAATTACATCAATAAAACTTGCTGAAAAACAATTTCAATAAATAGAGAAAAAGAACTTGATTAATTTATTCTTATTAGAAATATTGCTTTACGTCCCATAAAAGGCTAGTAAAATAAAATTCAACCCTCTTATGAGCAAAATTTTCCCCGAATTTTATTTTTACATGTGTGAAATGCTTTAGCACAAAATGAGTATTGCACACCTAAATTATAGCGTTTATACTCATACATCAGAAAATTAATTTTCAACTCAGTTATATTAAATGTGTACCTAACTGACGTTCTTACAGTGGTTTTTCATAAATACAACGAGAAGACAAGCTAACATATTCACTAAATGAAAAACAAACAAAATTAGACAAAGAGGCTTGACCATGCTTCGACAGTATGCTATCTTTGCCAAGTGAAAATGCACTGACGTAATTTACACACCAATTAAAATTATTTAGCACAATTGTCACATTTAAATTGGAAGTGGGAGAGGGGAGGGGAAAATAATCAAATTCCCATATGGAAGCGTAAACGGTAAATCTGCTATGAGCAAGATGAAAAAGAGCAAACAGATAAGAACCAGACAGAAAAATATTTTAGGACGAAATTTATGCCCGCTCTTTTACGTACACATATATAAAATATAATAAAATAGCTGCCTTCCAAAATCATTTTTTACATGAAAGCTAATAAAATCAAGTTATTTTTGATGGAATACAAACTTGAATGGTTCCGTTCCAATTGCACATGCACATACAGAACGCTTATAACAATTACTAAACGGCGAATCGACGATTTTACACTTTTACATATTTAAATATGTAAAAGTTTCTTGCTCATAGCGAATTCACTCATAAACACCATCGGATTAAATTTCATTTTGAGCCAAAGAACAAACAACCAACACATACACAAAGCAAGACACAACATACTTGGTAGAAATGGATAAAAGTGTGAATAATCCTATCCTATCGATAGAATAAATGTTTGGAAGAAAAACCGCAACACGGAATAGTTGAAAATGGGCATTTTAATATACGTAAATTAGATTAATATATTAGTAAATGCAGAAGTTGATACAATAATTGATCATTCACAGCAATAACAGAATGAAATACAAAAACAAAAACTTTTACGGGAATTCACTAGAAAAATATCTCAGTACTAAATATAAAACGAAATATTCACTGAATAAAATATGACTAGAAAAATCTGATTGAGATATGTGATTTGATAAACGCAATGAAGTGAGCAGCGTCTCAATAATGCGGTGTCAAAATCGCAGAACCGAAGACAACACTCAAAGAACACACACGAAAAAGACAAATCACCCCTTTGTTTAGAGCGTTTTTCTTTTCAGAGCGATGTCATTCATCGGTCCATTGATTCAACATCATATCATTGAGACTTTCTGTACATCATTAGAAGAAATATTACACAGACGATGAATTATAGTTATAAATAGGAATTAAAATCGGAAAAGCAATGTTGAAATCAAAGTTAGTAAATAATCACTGGGAACCCTAATTATGTACAATAAAATACTAATGTCATAAAACCTCTTAAGGTCTTACATTACTCGACAGTATGAACTGGGCATTGATTTGTGTAACGCAAAATACGCATACATTTTATAAAAATTTGTAACCTATTATTATTATATAGATCCGATACTATATAAGTGTATTATATAATATCTGCGTATATATTGTAATAATTTAATAGAAACGTTAAAAAGTCTACACGTGTGTACGTCTGCATGTGCACGTGTTCAGTTTTTTGCATCTCATCAAAGGAACTCACGAATCGTAACTGAAAGAGTCGCTCTCGTTTTTTTTAAAAAAATAAGTTTTAGTGAATTAAAACATGTTAGACAATTATGTTATAAAAAACGACAAAGAAAACATCCCCGGTCAGTATAATTTTATATCAACATTATAAAAGGCCATAATTTCATCGAGCACACGTACAATATATACCAAAATTTCAAATTTAAAAATTACCTACATTTTTACAACTACATGTGTGTAATTAACTTATATTAATATAAATAATGATAGATGTATATATATATATATATATATACATATATAAATATGTATATGTTTAAACGTCACCAAAATGACCATCACTAAAATAACAAGCACAACGGACACGTAAGGTATATACATATTGGGGTTTTTGCACAATTCAACTTGTGTGCAGGGCATTCGTAAAATATCACTTGTTCTTTCAATTAAATAGTTTTTTAAGAAATTAATGTTTTTTTTACTTAAACGTAATACTGTAAATTGGAAAATGTTATTTCTATATATATATATATATATATATATGTGTGTGTGTATATATAAAAAAAAATTGTTTCATCAACAAACTTTTGAAAATTTTATATGTGCAATCGTTTCGACAGATATTTGAATCTATTGTAAGATTAAATACCGATTAATAGCAAGTTACATTGAATGTTTGTCGATGTCATGGTCTAACCTGCTTCACTATCACTTGTATCTGAAGATGATGTATCACTAGTAGATGAAGAATTCGAAGAATCTGATGAACTAGAACTTGACGATAGTCTACCAGAAGCGGCTACAGGCTCTTTTGTTCCGTCTGAAAAAATAATTCGGCCGTTAAAAAATCGACCAATCTAAAATGCATAAGAATTTCACTCTTTATAGATTATATGTTTGCAAACTTATACAGTAAAAAAAAAAAAATGCTTTCACAGATATGTCTAATTCTTAATTCGCATTTACAACACTCAATATATGAAGTAATAAAATAATAACGAGCGGGATATAACACTAGGAAGCAGAATGGGTGCTGTAAGGGTAATCGAGGGGCTATAAGCAGACGTAGCCAAAGGCGAAAATGAGAAACGGGGTGGATTACATCCAACGGACTAATACAACAAACTTTTGCACATAACAAAGCCATGTGCTGTAAAAAAAAAAAAAGCCCCCACTAGTAAAGAATCAAATCCTTCACTGACCACATTATAGTTATAAATATTGAAATGTTTTATGAAACACCTGAAAATAATCGTTTTTCCATTGAAAAACAATTGCAAAATCGTTATCACACATATACTACCACACAAAAGGAAAAACGCTTCAAAAATAATGATTAGCATACATGGGTACTATTTTGTGGAAGATATAAGGGAATTGGATTGTGAAATTAATCAACACGGGTTTGCACAGTTAGTTGTGCACAAGTAAAAAAAATCACAACACATTTTCTAGACATATGTACTTCACAAAGGCACTGAGTGATAAAATTACAATAGATGTTAGATGTATATATAGACATATTAATCGATCAATCGGATTATAGAAATTAATTTATATCTGTGCACCCTATTTAATTTTACCTTTCTTGGGTTGTTGTTTTTTACTAGTCCCAAGTTGCACATCGACGTCTTGCAGTCGTTTCTCAAGTTCTTGCTTTTTTTCTGCCATCTGTTCATCTTTGGACTTTCCAGAAACCCGTTTATCTGTCAAAAAAAAATTTATGTTTTCCTTATAACCTGGAGGTACAGAATGCTATCAAATTTCATGATGATGAATCAAATTTACCACTATATTTTTCAAACAGTTGTAACTAAAAACTGTAATAATCTAATTTTTCAATAAATCTACATTGAAATTACAATAACAATTTACTTAAATTTAAAAAATTACTAATTTGCTTTATCTTAAAAAAAAATATTTTTCCACATAATCTTTATATAATGAAAGCATTCAGAGGAATTGATGCATTTTAGCATACGACTACGTCTAGACATTTTGAATTAAGTATTCATGATAGCATTCAACCCAAGTTTTTGTTTAATAGTTTGAAGTGAACTGATGATATTGTTATTAATAAATACATAAACATCTGCAACCACCATATGTAAAGGAGGCTGTAACCAAAAACTCTACCACAACATAAAATAACAAACACTAGATGTTAACAGAGAGATAGATGAATATAGATAGAACAACACATCACTATTGAAAAGCAACTGAAAGTGAAAAAAGGTTAAACTTATAGCCCCCAATAAACATTGAAGTTTTAGTCCCAACATTGCTAGCATCCCATAAAACCTTACTGCTTTTTTTTCGATATGTTATATACTTGACAAAATAGGAAAAATTATACAAAAAAAGAACAGGAAAAGTATACAGAGCTGCACAAATGTACAACTCTACAGAAAACACAGTAATCGAGTAAGGAAAAGGAATCAACCAAGAACAAGAATCGAAACAAATTGAATACTCACGGGTTTTCTTTCGAAGGCAAGACGCTACATAATTTTCTAATTCACGGAGAGTAGACGCTTTCAAAGTTTCGAAATCAATTTCTATTTCATCTGGATTAGAATCTCGTAAGGACGGTTCCCTGGATTGAATTATATGAACAACCTTGCCGAGTTTATCGCCTGTGATTTAAAACCAACAAAACAACGAATTAGCCACCGTCGAAGCGCAAAACGCAAAATATTCAACAAAATAGTGCAAACGAGAAACGAACCCGGCAGTTTATTGATATCGAGAGACAGCTGTCTCTTTTCATCGTACGACATGGGTTTGGCGGTGTCCTCTTCCTCGGAATCGGGCTGATGCACTTGCGTTGGCTGTTTCTTTTTGGGTTGGGGCACGGTCGTCGCCCCCCGACTTGCGGGGCCCATCGGAGCACCCGAACCCTTAGTGCCACCACGCTTGCTGGTCGCATTTCCAGCAGTTGCAACACCTTTAGCGGTACGCGCCGTTATTCCACCACCACCTAAATCGAAACAACACAATTTACATACACATAAACTTTCCCTCGTACAGATGGAAGATATCCCGCCAGTCAAATTTCATTTAACATTCAAATAATAATTCCAAAACCTAAAAAAATAAAACGGCGAACGGGGTACGATTGTCGAATTATTTTATTTAACTTTTTAGCGAGTCTGTATACTAGTCCCATAGATGCTACATAACACAGCTTCACTATTATAACGTTTCACCTTTGTCTTTGGCGTGTACATCATCCACACACACACAAAAGTAAAATATATAAACATTTTTAAACTGTCTATGGCACATTTGGTAAGTCGACAATACTTTTTATTTATGACTAATATTTAGACAAAACAAAAAAAAAAAAGAACAAATTATAATTGGACTCTAGACAATTAATCATAAGACAAACCTTTAATCTTGTTATTTTTTGTGCTTGGTGTTTGAGCATTTAAGTGTTTCATATCACTGGCCAATTTGAGATCACCGCTTCCGAGTGCCACTGGAGCTAGGGACGAACCTATACCGGGAGACAGACACAATAATTTGGCATAAAACGAAACGACTCTATTCTATTCTTGTTTGTAATGAAGTAACCAAGTGCGGAGCGATGCCGCTATAGCCACACAATAAAGCAAATGACTGTCTGCAAAGTTATTATACATGAATGAAAATTAAACTGACGTGCTTTGAGTATTTGAATGAATTCGCATCTAATGCAATGCTACATTCTAAAGCTGCATCATGTATCGTCTATGAGACCAGATACAAAAAAAAAACTCTATCGTGACCCATGGGGTGACCTAATGCCGAACTCATGGTCATGAAAAGGCGACATAAGTACTAATTAAGCACTTACATTATTGGATATAGACTGAGTGTAAAGGAATTGACCTTTTTTTCACTTCAAAGTTCTGTAATAATGCAGTAATTAATGCACTCAGTAATAAACAGACCACTATGCTCATCACAGTTTCACAGTGTAGCATTTTAAGTCTAAACTTACTTGGAAAATTTAACATCCAAAATATTTCAAATTATCTTACCTATAGTATCATTTATGGAATTACTCTTTCCTTGATAGCCGGCGACAGAATTAGCCTTTCCGCCACTTCCAGCGTTAGCGGAAGGTTTTTTCTTATCTTTCACTTTTTTCTTTGATTTCTTTTTCTGTCCGGATTCCGCCACTAACATTCTCATCTTTTCTTGCATAGCCGACAGCTAAAATCCGCACCAATCATTAAAATCAAACATCCTAATATACAAAAACACAATCATCCGATCAAGAAGATTAAAGCACCTCTTTCTGTAACACTTTCAATTTGTTACTTCTTTCCTCTTCGGAATCGTCAGATTCGGATTCAGTATCTGATCCGGACTCGGAACTCGATGCCGAGCTTGGTTTATCCATTCCGATCGAGCCCGAATGTGTCGGCTCGTCGGGAATTTTCGCATATCTGTAAGATTGGCATAAGTGTTAAAATTAAAAATCAAAATTACACACACGCCGATTTCTATTGTTGTATCACACTAACCTCATTTCAAATACGTCTTGGAGCTTTCTCGCCATGGCTACAACGTCATGTTCGGGAGGATTGTATTTATAGCAGTTTGTGAAGATGAGACGCACATCGATTGCAAACTCTGCGGCACTGTGATATGCACGCGTGTCCATTTTATGTTTAACTGTTCCTAAGTCCATTGGTTTCTTAATTATTTCAAAATAGTCATGTAAACCTAGTAAATCTGCATCAACCGGTTTGTAAAAGGGCCATGCATATCCCTGAAAAACAAAACAAGGTTGTAAAACAGTAAACAAACAATGGAGTAAAAAAGCAAACATTAAATTTCAAATAAATCATGACTAAAGTTTACATTGAAATGTTTCGTTTGCTTAAATAATTACAAAAATCACATTTATATATATCCTTAAATAATGGTTCAAAATACAAAAGATCTTTATTTCTTTAAATTTGTCATAAATGTAAAAACTTATTTTATAAAATGTTAAAAAATATATTACTTACAGCAAAATCTAATATTTGCACAAGACGGAAATTAGCAAAGGAAGTATTTTTGGAATAAATACACGATTCGAGATTATATAAGAAGTGGTTTTGATCACAAATAATAAAATTATATATCTTTTGACAAACAATTAGGTACAATATTATACCAATAACTATGCCATGTTATTTTATCTAAAAATTTAGACAGATATGTTGTGTGATTTTTGTAAATGCTTTCATAAAGTTTGTAATTTTAATATATTGAAACTTTTTTTAAAAAAGTTTAGTATAAATATACACTTTAATATAAAATTGATAAAGACAACATAAATAAAACAAATGATTGAAAAAATAACAAAATACGTTTTTATTTACTTAATGTTACATTTTAAATAAAGATATTAACATATTTATTGATTAATAAGTTCATATTGAAATATGATGCTTGATGGATATTTTAGGGTGCCAAGAGCTGTCTTGAGTTACATATGAAAAAAATTAAAAAAAATTTGGGCACATTAACTGAAACTCCTAACCATTTTTATCTGGAAATGTGACATAAAATTGCTAAACATTTGGACAACGGTACCATAGTCGAGATATCCGCGTATTATTTGTTTTGAAACTAAGGTCATAGTTTAAATACATATTACATTTGTTTATTTTACATTATTTCAAAGTATTAAAGATTTATTAATTCCCATTGAAATGTAAGCAAAAATGTCAGAAAATCATGTTATTTTGAAAAATGTGTTTCGAAAGGGATGGTCAGTAATATGAATGTACTTGAAAATATTAAAAATATGGTTCCTTACAGAATGCTTCTTAGAGAAGAGTTCCTTCAAAATTTCATTGCAAGATTTGAGGGATTCGGTTAATTTTTCTTTAGATGACTTCTGGCCGTGGTGATGGTGATGTTGGGCAGTTGGAACCGTACTTGTAGATGTACCGGCAGTACCACCTGCACTTAATAAAGGCGAAAGTGTTCCACCACCAGCAGCGATAAATCCCTCCTCTGTCACACGCGTTGGCTGAAAGCAATAAAATTCATTATCAAAATACCATTTTTTTAAACACGAAACGAAGATAATCAGTCAGACTCAGTTATGCAGAAATAACTGATCTAACAACTCAAAGAATCAATGGAAATAATGTATTTTTAAAAAAATGTGAAGCACTGGAAAGTTAAATAAATGCCTTTCTTAGGTTCCACCACGTGAATTCAAATAATAACGTATGGAAAACAACAAATTTCACAAAGCATTTGATATGTATAATAATTATTATGTGGAAAATTTTAGTATGTAACTTAACGCTTGATACAACAAAGTTCAGATGTAAATATTAATGTACTTCTTAGCTACAAGGTTAATTAAAATATAATCAAAACTTCATGTTATAGCATAAATGATAGAAAAATTATTTTACATTAGAAATAAAACCAACAATCGTATTACCTTTTTGATTTGACGTCCACTTTCTCTACGCGTTGAAATTTTAGCTGATTTTGGAGCAGTCGAAGTGAGACTCGGAGTGTGATAATCATTACCACTACTACCGGTGCCATCAAATGAGCTTCCCATAGGTGTTGTAGTATCAGCCTTTCTTTTCACACCTTTTTTCACCTAAATTTAAAAAAAAAATAAACATATATAATGCATTCATTTCCTTTTGGTCCTTTGAGATTTACATAAATTTTACAAAATATATTTAAAAAATAAACTTAAATATAGAATTATAAAGGGAAATTAAGAAACTAGAGACATTAAAACAAAAATATATAAATTATATTATCAAGTTTAATACCTTTACAGGCTGCGTTTGTGGTAATTGTACTGTGGTAATAGTCGGTGTACTCTGATGAGTGGCCGGCTGCGTCACATGAAATCCAGTAGGTTGTGATGCCACCTGAATATAAGAAATTTGTTAAAGTAAGTAGTGATTAAATTAAGCACTTTTTCAATTTCGAATAAACAGCTAAGAAGCCATCAAAGGAAAGAAAAAAGACCTGTTGTGGTAGTCCAGTATGGGTTACACTAGCACCACTTGTGGAACTAGGTTGTGAAAACTGCGTGGTTACAGTAGTGGTGGTATTAGTGGAGCCGACGGGTGATGGAGATGGTACAACGGTGGGCGTAGGTGGTACAGAAGGCCGCGACGCACGAGGTACGGGTGCACCGGGTGTTACCGTCACACCTACAGGACCAACTGGTCCAATTGACCGCTTTTTATTTGCGGCAGCTGCTGCGGTTCCACCTTTCCCACCACCTTTTCCCGGCATTTCAATTTCTCTCTCCTCTTTCTCCATTTGCGCGACCTGAAAAATCGTTTATATGACAATAAATTCACATGAATCTGATAAATGTCTCGACTAGAAAATAAATCTAATAGAGAAATACATGTTGCAGATAAACTGTTGTATTTACAGAAAAAATAATTACCTTGGCCAAAAATAATTTTTCTAAAGTTTGTGCCATAACAACAACGTCCTCGCCAGCTTTATTATATACATAGCAGTTAGAAAACATTGTGTTAAAATCTTGAATACACTCTGCTGAAGTGTAGTAATAATTTTGTTCTAATCGTTTCTTAATCGTCCCTAGATCCATTGGTTGTTTGATTATTTTGTGGTAGTCCTAAAAAACAAGAAATAATCATGACAAATTTCTAGTACTGTAAATAGAAATTTTTGAAGAATTTTAATGAATATATGAAATAATTGCTATAACATATAGATTTAACTTACTGGTAGGTTAAGTTTTTTAGCATCAACGGGTTGTTGGAAAGGCCAAGCAAACTGATGTTTCCATACTACCTTCATGACGTTCTTTTGCAAGTACTGAGAAAAATAAGAAATAATTCAATATTTTAAATTTTCAAATATTAAATTGTAGTCCATTCGTTGATTTTAATTTGTAAAATTTTAAATTCAATATATTTCTACGAATTTTTAAATCATTAAAATACATATACATTATACTCTTGATTACCTAGTTACAGATTATTCGTGCTTGAAATTAATTAAATTTTCTTTAATTTCGTTATTTTTGAATGAAAATACGAGCCTGTTGCAATATAAAATAAATGCAAGAAGTATGTAGATTTGGAGCATTGGTAGCTAAGTAGGATTTTTTGTTGATACATATATTCATTCAATAACTTTTTTTTTACATTAAATTATAATCTCTTCAAACATGCATTTATTTTAAATCTATACAAATAAGAGTAAGAAAATTGTACTCATTACAAAACAACAACTAACTTTAATTGAGATTCGAAAATGGGTTATCCACATTATAACTCACCCCAAAATATGGGATGGGTGCTGAAACTGTTCAAGATATAGTAAAATAAAAAAAAAGTTAGAGGCATTCACGTGAGATTATAGAATAAAAGAGTATGAAAATGTCATCATATGAAGATTTAGCAATAACAACATGGAATTCAGCGAACAGCAATACAAGGAGAACATCGCAGTGGTTGTGTTGAATCCACTAATAAATTCTGCATCAGTTTTTAATAATATTTGCAATTAGAAAATTTACAACCCGATCAAAACTATAATGCAGTGTTTGCCAAAGAAAACGCTTGCTATGTCAAAATAAAAGTCCACTTCCAGATACAAATCATATAAAGAACGTGTTACAGTCATTGAATTGAATCTTTTCGTAATTGAAAAAGCGAAAAAACCAAGATCAATTAAGGGGACTGAAACAAAGTCTTCCTGTTGATTATTATAACCAACAAAAAGGAGCACGGATGGATAAAGAGATCTTCGAAAATTAGTTCAAGACCAAATGAGTTTCTTAAGTGAGATATTTTTTAAAAAGTAAAGGGTTTCCACAGAAAGCAGGATTGTTAATAGATAATGCTCTTTCTCATCCGAATCAAACTATATTAAAAACAAACGACCCCAATAGCAATGGTTCGATCATGGAGAAAGATTCTTCATAACGTGGAGATAGATTTATCAAATTTTGAAGAAATCAAGGCAAGTGATATATCTGAAAATGTTGATCGGGAAAACAAGTAGTGGTTTGATCGCGGTTTAAATGATCCAAGTTTTCACTGCATGGGTGATGCGGATATTAGAAACAATATCAAAAATTGATAGTTTAGATTATCCAATACCGTACTCCCCAGTAAAGTAAACTTGCCGTACGAAAACCGTTTTATTCTTTAGTTAATATCGATATTTTAAACTTACCACAAGCTGGTTAGTTACTCTGCCTTGTCTGTGTGGTGTAGAATTAGGAGTGCCATTCACAGCCTCTACTCCAGGCTAAAATAAAGAAAACATAAACCGAATCAGACAGTGATCACAATGTGACGAAAAAAAATACAGATGATATAAAAGTGTACGAACCGTGCTTGTGGTAGCAAGTGGATCCACTGCCTGCTGCATAGTGTTAGAATCTGTGATCTACCTGCCAAACACACACTAACATTTTATCGTTATATTGTAGATTTTTAAATTTAACAGAACGATTCATGTAAAGCGAAAAGAAAAAAAAAACACTATGCTATTACGTCCACATATACGAGAATCCGACACTCGACTGCTTGTAGTGCATTTTCAGATGCAATCGAAATTCTACACAAAAATATGACGGACACACACACATACCTCACATAGAACAAGCGGTACGTTGTATTCTTCGCCGAGAGGCATCAGCTGTCCTCAACCGGTAGTAATATCTTTTTATTATTTATTACCAGCATAATACAAATTCTCAAATAGATCTAAATCACCTGCAAACACAAAATTAAATCGTATTAGTTCACAAGCCTCACTAAATTACAAGAAGTAACATCAAACGTCAAGAGTCACACAATCGACAATAACAATACGACCGTGAAGGCAAAACCGTTACAGCCATCGACTGGATACGACGAGCCAACGGAACAGAATATAAATCGACACTTATTTTTCAATGCAATACACCGATCAATTAATCAAACTTTCATTGTGGCCTTTGTTCATATTGAGTATCATAACGCATCGTATGTACAAATTGAAATAAAAAAATATATATACATTTGCAATTTTAATGCAATAAAATGAATATCATTTGAAGCCAATGACCGGGGACACAAATTAAATCAGAATTTACCAAACATTTGTTTATAATAGACGCGTGTCTTGCAAATTTTTTTCAAAGAATTGCTTTACTATTTGTGCTAAGCAAAAAATTATGTGTGATGGGCGAAAATTGAGCATTCGCTTAAAAAAATTAATAAATTGTGCGTATGATTTAATCAATAAATAGCATGTATGACACGAAGATTTTTTTTAGTTTAGATTTAACATAAAAACAAAAATAAACACTTCCGAGAAAACAATGAATCAATTTTTGATAAAATAATAATTTCTTGGAATATTGACAGATCATCGGTTTAGCCAAGTCAAAAATCCTCATCC
Source organism: Arctopsyche grandis (assembly GCF_051622035.1). Classification (NCBI taxonomy): domain Eukaryota; kingdom Metazoa; phylum Arthropoda; class Insecta; order Trichoptera; family Hydropsychidae; genus Arctopsyche; species Arctopsyche grandis. Next base: position 10,275,304 of record NC_135366.1, read on the forward strand.
GGAATACTTTTTCGACAATCGATAAGTTTGAAGCCTTCTATATTATCATTCACCGGTGGTTTTAACCGGCTTCGCTCGATGTCGGTAATATAAACCGCTTAAACACGGCTCATTTAATAGTAAACATTTTATTAATTTTATATTTGAATAGTTTTATTTCATTTATTCAATGACGTCACGGATTTTACAAACGAAATGAACATACAAAGTATCTTTCGATATTATATATATATATATATATATTAGATTAAATAAACTAACCACCATATGAAATGTATTTATTTTATAATAAATGTTTATACCAGTAACGAGCGAGGGCATAACTAACCGAATTCGTATCGAAATCTTTAAATCACGTCAACAATAAATCGAATATGCATCGGCTGTGTATGAACAGAGCGTGTGGAAATCAACCAAGTTGCATTATTAGCAAATTTAAACAACCAATTTTTGACTTAAAACTTTCGCCCACTAATCTGACGATATATATATATATATAGGATCCGGATGTGAAGGATTCCAAGTGAAACGCGCAGATTCAGTCAGAACCATTTATTATAACATATCGTCCGGCCTGTTCTCCAACAAGTGACCATAACAACACGCATCCGGTCTCTCCCATGCATACCACACACACACTTTATCCCTAGCAGTTTGGCCAACCACACATACGATATATATATAAAGAAATACATTGCATAAATCCAACAAAAAAAATATCAAAAAAATAAAAACAGCTCGACGGATAGATCAACTTCACACACATACAATTGAACCGTCCTCGACTCGGACGCGGAAGCAATCGAAGAATAAACGTCGCTAATCGATCACGGTCACATCCACAATTTTCCTATATAAGAATGGTATCAACACCGATGGTAACACACACATACACACACACACACACACTCCAATTCAACGAGCACTGTATTCAATTCAGATCGGGCACATCCGAAAAATGATCGTCCATACAATATGTATATAGCAATACGTCACAACATATAAACAATATCTTATTGACGTTTCGAGCACGTACGTATATATAGATATCTTGGATGAAGCGAAAGCGCGCGCGCGCACACGCACACACACACACATATGCATATATATATATATATATATATATATATATATGTGTGAGATTACGAAAGACGACAAATACATATTCTAGAAAGTGTGGTTTGTAAGATATATGTGTATATATGCATACATGTGTGAATGGCGAGCGTTGTTGTCAAATGAATCGATCGCGAGGCGCGGGAAGGGAAGGGAGGGGAGGGGAGGGAAGGGGACGCGCCCCTGCATTTTGACACTTGACGGGAGGCCGGGGGTGGGGGAAGGGCGGGAAGCTTGGGCCAGAGTGGGGCGGGGGAGCGGGGCGGGCTGGGGGCGCGGGGGCGCCGGGCCGGAGGGGCGAAGGCGCGTCTCGGTATACCAACATGGCGGCGGGAGGGGCGGAGTCGTCGAGTGGGTGAATGGGCGGGCAACGGAGCCGAGCCGATGTGAGGCGTCCGTCCTGGTCGGGCTGTCAGCGGCGAGTGAGGGTCGGGGTCCGGCGGGGGGGGCGGGTGCGGGGGGCAGGGGTTGCGGTCGCGGGGCGGCGGGGGCGCCGATCCGAGGGAGAGCGCGAGCGCGAGCGTAGAGCGTAGAGCGTCGAAGTCGAGCGTCGATCGTTGAGCGGGGGGTACCTGGTGGGAGGGGCGCGGGCGCGGCGTCGGCGTCCAGGCGAGGCTCGGGCGGCGGGCGGCGGGGGGGGAGGGGCGGCGGGCGCGGGGGCGCCTTCGGATGCGGTCGGGGGCGCGGCGCGGGGGCGGATTCGCGGCCAAGCGCCGCCGCCGGCAGCGCAAATGGCGGCCAGACTAGCTGCCCTCTAGCGGCCGATTAGTGCACTATTGCAACAACCGCACTCCGCACTCCGCTCTCCGCGCTCCGCGGCCGTCGCCCGTCGCCCGTCGCCCCGACTCGCTTCACGATGCGTCGCTCTGCAACTTTCACCGCTCTGACTCATGACGCTGCTGACTCGTTTGCGATGCGAGCGAGCGGCTTTGATGTTTCGACACATTTGTGGCGTGCGTTCACTGAGCTGGTGACGGTTCGTTTTTAATAATGGAACTACATTTTTCGAAGCGATCAACTATATACTCATATATACTCAAACCAGCAGCGTGGTCTAGTGGTGAATGTTGAATTATTTCGTACTTGATGTTACGAGTTCGATTCCCCGCTAAGTCTCGTTGTTGGCCAGACCTTGATTTGTCTAGGTCGATCGTTTCTTATCAGAATTTGCGAATTTTTCTGATTTTCATTGAAACGATTCCTGTAAAATTGGCGTTTCCTTCCCAATTTTCTGTTGCGAATTTTTAGTTATTGTTATATCTTAGGTTTCGCCATATTGCTCACCATAGATATTGCTCTGTGGTTGTTTATCGAATATAAAATTCGTATTGTTACATGAAAGTTATTCATCGTTATTTATCGTATTAATACAATGTTTGTGATATATGTTTACTGACCATAGATGTCAGATATTTAGATTTACATGTATCTATGTAATAATTATGTATGTGGACCAGGAAGGCGCATTTGGGGTTTACCTGTTAAGCTTTCCTGGTATATTTGTATATATGTATGTAAAAATAAAAATAAATAAATAAATATAAATGATAAATGCTTTGTAAAAAAGGTTCGGCAAACCTTTAACAATGCATTTACAACATGAGAACAATGAACAACGCGCTCTGGGTCCGCTTTTTACTCATATATTTTGAAAGACGTTCAAGATTTTCATTCATTTATCACTTTTTTAATGGTAATTGTATTGCGATCTACATATGCATATGCAATGTGTGATAAACTGTTTGTTTCATTTTTTCATAATACCTGCATATATCATTTTTACTTAATCTATGTTTATACTACTAATTTTATTGGTATTTTGTGTAATCCATGTATGCAGGGCTTTTTCCCATGTAACACGGTGGAATGTCGTTCCGGGACCTTTTTTTCTCTACATTTTTTATGGTTCAAGGAATATTATTTTTTAATTTTATTTTTTTGGCATATATGTAAGTTTAAAAATGAAAAAAATATCTTGTTACTTCTCAAACGCTGCTGCCGATTCCATTAATAAAAATCCAAAAACAAAAACAGAAACGACGACAGAAAATATGAGTTGATGATCATCAGACTCGTGGGACACTTTTCGATACTTCAAAATACGTCGATCGATGGTTACTCAAAGGCACCGTTAACACGAGAGATATCTACACCAAAGGAAGACATTCGGCCAGAGATCATAACACAGAGAAAAATAATCGAAATAATTTGCCATTTAAGAATTGGGCAAAACTTTAGAAATTTTTATTAAATTATATGATATTTTTACAATTTTATTTTACATTTAGTCATTAGTTGTATATTTGTATCTGTTTGTTTAATTTTAGATTTGACATGTTAAAAATAAAAAAATAATTATTATTTTTCTTTGATATTTTATGCGCTTCGAAGCATATAAAAAGTTGCTTCGAAATTTCATTTAAATTATATTTGAATATAATATATAATATAATTTTTTCTCATAAAAACTTGACAAGAAGGATAATTGGATTATTACGCACATTGCGATCGCCGAAAAAACAATTTTTGCCATGAAAATCGCGATTACAGAATATTTGGCACTCGAGCTATCGTTAGTATATTAGACTTTTCGGCTGCCAGATGTTCCGTTACAGAGATTTTGGTGACTTTTGGGCGAGCGCTTTGTGACCAATAATCACCGAACCAACAAGGAGCGAGTTCCAGCCCTTATTTTTTTCAAAAAAAAACCCTGCGTGTATGTATCATAAAAGTACATATTATATTTAAACATGCAGTACATACTATTTACCTAATCATTTTTTTCTGTTTGTTATTCCGATTGAATGTTTATATTGAATAATTAAATTTAAGATGTTAATATTTAAAAATATTCGATCGTCATTATTTGATTTAATTAATGACAATCGAAAAGATGCATACGAAACGATGTAATGATACGAAAAGATGCATCGGCGATTCGATCGACACACGAAACGTCACGTGCATACATATGTATATCAGTCGATAAACGTAAACGTAAATGTATGCATGTATAATTGTACATCGCACGGAATGTACTTGCGTATGTACAAACGTGACGGGCGCGGCATCGATTCGAATTTGGCGGTTGGCGGTAGGCGGTTGGCAGCGAACAGTCGTTGGCGGGAGGGGAAGCGGGGAGGTGGGGACCGGCCGAGACAGAGACAGAACCGAGGCCGAGGCCGAGGCCGAGGCCGGGACGCGCACGGGATTTATCGAGCAGCGGGCGATCGAGGGCGCGCTTCGTCGCCGCCCGCCGCGCGCCTTCGCCCCCCGCGCTCCGCCCCCACGCGCCCCCCTCTAACCCCCGCGCCGCGCCGTGCCGCGCAATCGCAGTGTAGTTCACGATGAGCGAAACAGTCGAATTGTCGTGCATGAGTCTGCTGGAAGTGGCTCACCGCGAATATCAAGCGGGTGAATACGAACTCGCTGAACGCCACTGTATGCAGTTGTGGACGCAACAACCGACGGACACCGGCCCTCTCCTTCTGCTTTCGTCCATACATTTTCAATGGAAAAAAATGGACAAATCAGCTCATTTTTCGTCGTTGGCTATACGGCAGAATCCACTGTTGGCCGAGGCGTACAGCAACTTGGGAAACGTGTACAAAGAGCGGGGACAACTCCAGGAAGCTGTCGAAAACTACCGACATGCGGTAAGACTAAAACCAGATTTCGTAAACGGTTACGTAAACTTAGCCGCCGCCTTGGTCGCCGCTGGAGAGGTAGATCAGGCCGTCGAAGCATACATTAGCGCTCTTCAAATAGATGGAGATCTCTATTGTGTGAGGAGTGATCTGGGTAACTTGTTGAAAGCCCTCGGGAGACTGGAAGAAGCTAAAGCTTGCTTCGTGAAAGCCATCGAGACCAAACCGGAATTTGCCGTCGGGTGGAATAATTTAGGTTGTGTTTTTAACTCCTTGAATGATATATGGCTGGCGATTCATCATTTCGAAAAGGCTGTCACGATCGATCCCACGTTTTTAGATGCGCACGTCAACCTCGGCAACATGTTCAAGGAGGCTAGAATATTCGACAGGGCCGTTCCTGTGTATTTGCGGGCGTTAAATTTATCTCCGAAAAATGCCGTCATACATGGAAATCTCGCGTGTGTCTACTACGAACAAGGATTGATTGATATAGCTATAGAAACTTATAAAAAAGCGATAGAACTTCAACCCATTTTCCCCGACGCTTACTGCAACTTGGCGAATGCCCTCAAAGAGAAGGCAATGGTGATCGAAGCGGAAAACTGCTACAATACTGCACTGCGACTTTATCCCAACCATGCCGATTCTCTAAACAATTTAGCTAATATTAAGAGAGAACAAGGCTATATCGAAGAAGCCACCAGACTGTATTTGAAAGCTTTAGAGGTTTTTCCAGAGTTTGCTGCAGCTCACAGCAACTTCGCTTCTATTTTACAACAACAGGGTAAGCTCGAAGAAGCTCTTATGCATTACAAGGAAGCAATACGCATTCAACCCACGTTTGCAGATGCATACAGCAATATGGGAAATACTCTCAAAGAAATGCAAAATATATCCGGGGCATTGCAGTGCTACACGAATGCGATTCGAATAAATCCTTCTTTTGCTGACGCTCACAGCAATTTAGCTAGCATTCACAAGGACACGGGAAATATTCCAGAAGCGATACAATTTTATCGAACAGCATTGAGCTTGAAGCCGGACTTCCCCGATGCTTACTGTAATCTAGTACACTGTTTACAAATCGTATGCGATTGGAGCGATTATGATGCTCGAACGAAAAAATTGGTGTTGATAGTCGCCGATCAATTGGAGAAAAATCGATTGCCTTCTGTTCATCCACATCACACTATGCTCTATCCGCTAACGCACGGCTATCGAAAACAAATAGCTGGACGTCATGCCAATCTTTGCATGGAGAAGATTTCGTTTCTGAATAAACCTCCATATAAATTTTCTAAAGATTTAAACAGCGATCGCATTCGAATAGGGTACGTGAGCAGCGATTTTGGGAATCACCCTACGTCGCATTTGATGCGATCTATACCAGGCTTACACGATAGATCAAAATTTGAAATTTTTTGTTACGCTCTAAGTCCCGACGATGGTACCACTTTTCGATCGGATATTTCAAAAGAAGCCGAACATTTTGTAGACTTGTCACAAGTGCCTTGTAACGGGCAAGCTGCTGATAGAATTTATGAAGATGGAATCCACATTTTGGTAAATATGAACGGGTATACAAAAGGTGCAAGGAATGAAATATTCGCTTTGCGGCCGGCTCCAATTCAAGTAATGTGGCTAGGTTATCCAGGAACGAGCGGTGCTGATTTCATGGACTATCTCATCACGGACGCAATCACAGTTCCTTTCGAGTTAGCAGACATATATTCAGAAAAAATAGCCCACATGCCGTATACGTTCTTTATAGGAGATCACAAACGAATGTTTCCTCATTTAAAAGAACGTTTAATTGTTAGCGACAGCAATCAACCGACCGAATTTCTCGCCGACAATGTAACATTGATAAATACTGTTGATTTGTCATATTTAGTTGAAAACACGTATATAAAAGAGGTCAAGGAATTGATTAAATCCTCAAATCCAGTCGAAATTTCTTTAAAAGTAGCTGAACTTCCCACTACTACACCTATAGTTACAATGATAACCAAAGGACATGTTGAAACGTCTGTAAATGGTTTAATACTTCAAAATGGATTAGCAACGATACAGACTAATAGCAAAGCAGCAACCGGTGAAGAGGCTCCTCAAAGTATCGTAATAACTACTCGACAACAATACTCATTGCCAAATGATGCCATAATTTATTGTAATTTTAATCAGCTTTATAAGATCGAGCCAATAACGTTGAGTATGTGGGTGAACATTTTAAAAAATGTTCCAAATTCAGTACTGTGGCTTTTAAAATTTCCTGCTGCCGGTGAAGCGAATATTAAATTGGTAGCCCAACAATTAGGACTTCCGGAAGGACGAATCATATTTTCCAATGTAGCAGCGAAAGAAGAGCATGTACGACGAGGACAATTAGCTGATGTGTGTTTAGACACTCCTCTTTGTAATGGACATACAACTAGTATGGATGTTCTCTGGACTGGTACTCCTGTTGTCACCTTACCTGGAGAAACTCTGGCTTCTCGAGTTGCATATTCTCAACTACATGCACTCGGATGCTCGGAACTTGTTGCCAAAACAATGAGAGAATATCAAAAAATTGCTATTCGTCTTGGAACTGATAGAGAATACTTAAGGACTACTAGAGCGAAAGTATGGAAAGCTCGTAATGAAAGTCCCCTCTTTGACTGTGATATTTATACGAAAAGTATGGAGTTGCTTTTTAATAAAATGTGGAAAAGACATAAGAAAGGAAAGAGTCCGAAACACGTGCGCGTGACCCCTGATGACTTACAGATTACTAACGGTCAATAAAATTTTGTCATTAAATAATTTAAAATTTAAAAATTAAGCCTAAACTTACCCACTTTAAAAATATAATCTACTTCACCCCTGCTTTTCTATGTGCAAATCCCATTTTTTCAATATTTAAAATATTTATTGTCACATTATCAATAGAAATATAGAGTTAAGTACACATCATTGTTTTCAATAAAAACATATGTATTTGTTAATTAATATTTTTTTATTCACACTCCATAACCAATCCTACACGCGTCAACAACTGATATAAGGAAATTCGATTCAGCTGTATCGGTGCCGTCAGCATAAAAAAGTAACAAACGCAAGTTTAATCATAATTAGAAAATTGATCGTACCAGACAACATTGAAACAACATGTTTTAAATAAATATATTAACTGTGCTTTGAACAAGCTTATCTCAACAAAAATAGAATATAGGTATGTTATGTGAAACGAGGCATATACGTGCAGATAAAAAATATAAAAGTTTTCATAGTTATCAAAACAAAAAGTGATACTGAGAATTTTGTAAATTTGCGAGTTTGATAAAAATCAGATGGAAAACAAAAGTGAAGATGTAATTTTATTTAAAACATAGTAAAAATATTAAAAGAGTATATACTTTTAAGAACATGTTCTTTTACTAATTACCCATAATCATTGAACCCAATTAAATTCAAATAATAATTATTAAATCAAAATAAATTAAAATTAATGAAATCAAAAGAAATTAAAATTAATTAAATCAAAATAAATTAAGTCACACATATACATAAAAATGAACATGTGTTTGAGCATTTACCACATATGTACATACATAATAAGCCAGCAGCATAGCTCGGTCGTTAAGCTTCTGCTTAGCTTCGAGAGGCGCCGGGTTCGATCCCGACCTCGATTGAAAATAATGTTTCTAGGTATATCTGTAGTGCTGCTGGTCAGACCTGGATATTTGTGACTCCAGGTCGATTGTTTCCTATCAGAGTTTGCCAATTTTCTCTGATTTCATTGTTGAAACGGTTCCCGATTAAAAATTGGTTAAAATTCTTCCTACCTACTATGTCACCACCATTTGAGTATGATCAATGTATAATAAAATTAACGTACAATTCATAGATGTCTCGTTAATTTGCTAGTTTTCAGTGTCTTGTATAATAAAAAATGCTGTATTGTTTGTAATTGGCCAGGAACGCGCATTGGGGTTTACCTGTAAGGCCTTTCTGGTATAACATGTAATAAAAAACAAAATAAAATAATATATCATACTCACGGGTCTACTTCGATCCACCAACTTGAAATATCTCGACACTAGTTTTTTTGACTTTAGTAAATAAAATTAAAATGGAAATAGATTAGATAAAGATAGAAAATATAACAAGAATTGATTTTTAAACGTTTTTTTAAATATTTGAAAAGTGTGTTAATAGCTTAAAAATCTATGAATGATCACAATATGTCACGTACACATATTAATATTTACGTACCACACATACATATGTACATGTATACAGTACATATGCATGTGTATATACACAAAAACATTTTTGTATATAGTATACAAACTTTTGTTAAAGCAGACGAAAAGTCGAGAAAACGAGAGTTGAGATATTTCGAGTCGGTTCCGTTTGTATATATGTTACAGTGAAAGTATATTTCAAGTGAAAATATATGTTCACTAGTGAAAATATATTTTTACCACTTCAAGCAATGAAAATGTATCAAACAATGAATTTTCAACGTTTAACTCTATAAATTTAATAATTCAATCTTGAATAAATAGGCCCAACCCTTTCTTAACCTAACCTATCCTTACCCTTAAATAATACCAACCCTAACAATCTAATCTTAAATTAATACAACCAACCCTGAAAATGTAACTGATTATGATTTCACTGAAACGTCAGTGAAAATATATTATCACTTGAAATATAATTTCACTGTGACACATATTATTATTATTGTAACGTGGACGTGTAGAGGGGTTTCCAAGATCGGAGTGAAAGACGCAGCTAGTGTAGTTAAAAAATAACAAAATATATATAGCTTTTAAAAATAAAATTCATTATTTTATTTTATTTTACACACACACACACACACACACACACACATATATATATATATATATATATATATATATATATATATATATATATATATATATATATATATATATATATTTGACAGGTAGACCCCAATGCACATTCCTAGACAATTAATTACAAACATTGCAGCATTTTTATTAGATAAATCGCTGTATTTCGAGAAGCTAGCGAGTATGCGTCTTGTGTTTAAATTTCTACGAAAATCATGATGACATGAAAGCTACGAAAAGTATTCGTTGCAACAGTTCCTCTGGTCTTGCCTCGTGAGTCGTTGTAAGATTGAAGTGAAATTTATAAGAAAATTCATTTATTATTCATTTTTAATCTATATATAATAATTAAGGTTCAGTATTTCTGTATATTGTATGTAGTGCATGCTATTTTTTTTAATAAATTCTTAGATTCATTTTAATTTTTAAATTCAATGAAACATATTTTTTAATGATCAATCGATCGAATTTTCCACTATTATCCTTCTATAATAATTATACGAGTTTTCGAGTTTAATACAAATTATAATAATAACGGAACTAATTTAATATTACAAATACAATTTTTTGTACGCTTTATGTGCAAATAGAAGTATTTAACAATCTGCTTATGAAAATCAATTTGAAGAATGAAGGGGTCGAAAATATTTATGAAAACGGGCGGCATACCCCTAGGGGCGGCCCTGTTTAGCAGTGACTAAAAATGTCTCTTAATAATGATGTAATGTAGAGATTAGGTGAGTGGCTTATGTCAACCAATGATTAATGTTAATCACGGTAAACGGACTACTAGTCATATGTGAACCGGTCGTTCTACATAGATCGTCGTCACCCGTCACACCAAAACGTGTGACTAATTTTCGGTGTGACTAGTTTTTTCGTGACTTATTTTCGGGTGTGTCCAGTTTTCTTGCGACCAGTTTTAGTGTGACGGGTGATAACGTGTGACCGATCTAGTGCGACCGGTTATCCTGTTACCGGTTAACATTTGACTAGTAATCACCGAATCGTTAATCACTTCACCTTACGTTTGCGCCAAAAAGACCTCACCTATAAACGAGCTGTACACAAAAACTAATCCAATCGACCAATGATCTTTCTGTGTTGAGAGTACACGATTTAAGGTCTGACCGCACTAAACGACAACCGAGCGATCCGACACTTCACAACAGTGTGCGACAATATTAGATAAACCGCACTTGAACGACAAATTATGTCAATCATTCGTTCGATACCTCGGAGCAAAATGGACGAAACGGACGCTATTTTAGTATCTTTGATATACGAGGAAGAAGAACAATCGAGAAAACCCAAAAGATTATGGCTACATGCTATTTCAAAGTCACGATATGAAGAAGGAGAATAATTGTCGCAAGGCAACCCCCCACTCAACGACACCTTGCGTCAAAGTTGGTCGAAAAGTCAACTCTGACGCAAGGTGTCGTTCTACGCGGTCTCCGTGACGGGCCGGAATGTGAAATTACCGAAAACGCAAATATCGGAAGGCAAATATCGAAATAGATGACACCTATTTAGTTTCAGAATATCCCTGTATGTATTGGTGATTTTTTTCACTGCTTCGTTTGTCTTCATTACTTGGTCTAACATAAACAGGATAAAATGACGCAAGTGCCCTTCCTCTATTATTATTGGACCCTTCCTCATATGTTAACCACTAGTCCACGTCGCTCGGTCTCCGTGACGAGCCAGAATGTTAAATTAAAGAAAACACTAATATCGCAAGGCAAAGATCGAAAATCGAAAGATCTTAAGTCGAAAGATCAAAAAAAAAGGGTGCATGGTAAACGTTACATACTCACTTAATTTGCGCGAGCAGGATACAACAGCTTTTCCTCCCTTATTAATGTGTGCGCGCAGAATACGGGAGGAAAAGCCTGTTGCTCTTGTTCCTGTTGTACCCTACTCATGCAAATTAAGTGAGTATGTACCGTTTACCATGCACCCTTTTTTTATCTTTCGACTTAGGATCTTTCGATTTTCGATCTTTGCCTTCCGATATTTGCGTTTTTGGTAAATTTCACATTCCGGCCCTTGAGGTAGACCCCGTTCTACGTCATGCGACTGTCGCGCAGTGCGATACGTCTCATACAATTTCATACAAACAATATTTGGTCGCGTACTGTTGTGAAGTGAAGGATCGTTCGGTTGTCATATAGTGCGGTCAGACCTTTAGGTTGGTGGATAGTATGATGAATTGAAGTACGTGAAATCTGTTTATAGAAGAGACTTCTCCGACAGCTGAAAAAAAGAGTAGAATACATTTTTGCATTAGAACGGTTCCAAAAGTAAAATCTTCGATTTTTGGTTTTTGTTTTTGCAGTTGATTTCAAAAGAAAATAATCCGACGTGTTGCTAAAAGTGCACCGGATTCTGAGGAAATGTACGGAGTGGAATTTGAAATAAACAAACGGGAAGGGGAGAGTGGCGAGCAGGGTGTGAGGCGGCGCGTTCGCGAGCGGCGTCTACGGGCGGGAAGCGCGCGCAGCGGCGCTCGCGAGCGCACGGTGAGGGCGACGCGGTGCGCCCTCAGCGGCCCGCGCCCGCCGCCCCACCGCACCTCCGACCCCTCGGGGGCTCCGCCTCTCGCCGTGCCGACGCCCCGCCGCCCCCGCGCGCCCGCCGCCGCCCCCCGCCGCCCGCCCTCGCCTCGCCGCACGTGAGTGTTGACCGGCGCTGCCCGGACCCGAGCCGCGGCTGCTTGCCCGAGTGCGGCCGCCCGACGCCGACGCCGACGTGTCTCGCCGCCCCGCGCCCCGCCGCCCCCCGCGCCCCCGACGCCCCACTCCCGCCGCCGCCGCCCGTCGCCCTTCCTCTGACACAACAGCTGACCGCCGCTCCCACCGACATTCGCTCGTGTCATCCCTTATTTATCTCACGCTCGGACGTCAGCGACGCGCCCCCTCCCCTCCCCTCCCCATTCCTCGCTCCAGACGTCTCCTCGGCTCGCCTCCAGAAACGTCCATTCTTCACCTCGTAACTATTTTCCTATTGGATTTCGAATTGGATATCAAATCACACTCGTTATTTTTCTAATAAAACAGAACAAAAGAATATCAATAATTTTATTCACACTGCATACATATTTATTCACGTCTCGTTATTATTCAAATTAATTAATTTATATTTATAATATTTTCATTTAAAAATGAGCGACAAACATAACTCCCAAATTCTTTTCCACACCCTTCCATCAATTTGCGAGATGCTTTGTATAATCTTGTAAAAATCGAGGTATATATAAACACTAAAATGCATTCTATTTCGATAAGCCATTGACAAATAGGCCTTGTTTTCGTCGACTTACTATATAGGTATTGATTTCGTAACGTTCGTATATTATTTATGATTAGTCTAGTTGTTGTCTATAGTATATCGGTAATGAGATAAAAGCATTATCGTAAATATTTGGTGCGAAAATTAGTGCAATCTGCAGGATTGGTTTTGATACGTTTTGATTGAATCATATGTTGAATTATTTATAGAAATCATACTCGTGTAGATTTTATGTGTTTTGTTTTTAAAGTTTGCAGAAATATGTTGTTGCACCATTAAATTTTTAAAATAAACATGTCAATATTTTTCATACATATGCGGCGGATCGATATTTTAGCATGTGCAAGCTTTTTGTGTTTATGAATAATATCGATGGTATAGTAATGAAAAAACTATTAATTTTGCAGAATAATTATATATTGTTTTTTTTTTTCTTTCAGAATGCGTGTGACAGCAAAACTGCACTAATCGTTAGTTTCCTCTATCGACGTAGCAATTGTGTCAAAAGGTTTCTATAGTTTGATGGTTTATTTATTTTTAACGATGCCGCTTTATACACGTTGACTTTATTTTTTAGGATCAAAAGTCATATCTAATTGATGGAAGGAGTCTGGGTAAATAAATTTATTCACAATCGATTATCATGTCGATGAGTGGCGGTAAAGTGATATCGTCGAACCATGTGAAGCAGCACAACCCGAATTTAAAAATGTCAAATAGTTCCGGATCAACAATAGGGTCTTCGTCGCCCAACGTCATCTATCCAATATCCCAAATGAGGTCACCATTGGTACAGTGTGTCAAACTCAATCTATCCAGTGGGAATACATACAAGACTGATTTACAGCGTGAATATAAGACTGAAGTTTGTCTAAAACGACCGGAGTATAACAGGGACGAGGCGTTCTTCGACGATTCGGAAATAGTAGTTATATCGGATTCAATCGACGGGAAAGACAGTGTGAAGAGTTCGAAGCAAACGAGTGACGATCAGAATGCTCTCGTGCCGGATTCTACTACCAGTCAATTGGACGGAAAACATTCTTTCAATTGTGGAGACGATGTTTTCGTACAACACAAAGATGGACGGTATTATTTAGGTTGGTGATTTGAAAATTGGAAAAATGCATAATTGGGAATTTTATGATGATAATTTTTCATAATCTTGTTTCAGGCACGGTTATCGCCGTGGAAAGCAGTGGTGAACGTTGGTTGGTCAGATTTGGAGATAACACGGAAAAATGGGCGACGATGAGAGAATTGCGGCCGTTGTCTTCGTCTGGTGGGAATGATTCGCCTGCTATGTGTGTAGTTTGTAAATTTTCTAGGGGTGGTAAGCGGGACGAAGTCATAACATGTGATAAATGCAGTAGAGGTTATCATCCAGGATGTCATAATCCGCCTTTATCAACTTGGACGAAAGGTTAGAATTTAATACCATTGTCGGTTTTTTTTTTTTTAATTAATCAAACTATTACATGATTATTTCTACTATTTTATTTTAAGGTGCACCTTGGAGTTGTACTCGATGTGTTGATCAACGATTTAAAGTAGCTATTGAAAATAAGGCTCCCCGTAAGGCTGAAGTAGTAAAAGTAAAACACAAACAGAAGTCTCCAATTAGATTACCATATGATGTTAGTATACTTTTTTTTAATTCAATCATATCGAAAACAAGCTAAATTGGAACAACTTTGGCCTTCCTTTTTGAAATAATGTTTCCAATTGCATTTTTCTTATAAAATAAGACAAGTTAAATATGAAAATATACGAAAGAATTGATCTTTGCTCTAAGGACAGTTCTGTGAACGATCTTATTGTTTTGGTTTTTTTTTTTTTTGCATCAAATCTTTAAGTTCATAGTGAGGTGGAAACAATTTTTCTAGTAGACATACATATTTTAATGTATCATAAGGATACATGTATGTATCATATCTACATATTGTAATTCCGGACCAATGTAAAGTGAAGAATAACGTTTGTAGGGGTATTTTGAATTTGTGGGAAACAACGTTTATGGGGAATGCCGGACTGTTCAGACTATTGTATGTTCGAACACTAAGCTACCTGCTTTTAAAATGAGGGACACACGGTTAGCTCAACACTCGAGCAAGCGGCGATTCCGTGTGGACCTCCTGAGTCATAGAAAATAATACTGTGAACTGAGTTTGGTCTATCATTTGGATTCCTGTAACAGTATCATGAAAATTAACATTTAGATTGAGAAATAAATATTTATTATCTGAATAAAATCAAAGTCAGAGAGGATTATGTCGAGGAAGGAAATGGTTTTGAAATGGAAAAGGTTTTACAATGTGTCGAGCTCTTTGTCTTCAAAAAATAACTTGCATGATGCCGTCATATGTAATATGGTTTTATATAGCTAGTGAATATGTAGAAATACTAGTTTCATTTTCATGATATTTTTCGTTTATTTGTTTCCACCTCATCCCTGTGATAGTAGACACTGCTTTCATTTTAAAATCAAGCAGAAGTACATATTAAATGACATTTGTAATATTTATTCACAGTTGAACTCTTTGCATTGGGATTCTGAGCACAGAACAAATACAGAAAACACGTATTGTTATTGTGGATTGACGGGAGACTGGTTTTCTCAGATGTTACAATGTGCACGTTGTAAACAGTGGTTTCATCAAGGTTGTATTCCTTGTTTAAAATATCCTTTGTACACCGGCGATAGGTAATTATTTTTAAACATATTTATTTTCCAATACCCATAGTCAAAATGTACTATAATTATTTTTTTTTGTTTTTAGGTTTTACGTTTTTGTTTGTTCTCTATGTAATTTTGGAGTGGAATTTTTACGTCGATTGGAGATGAAATGGGTGGATTTAGTTCATTTAGTTCTTTTTAATTTAACAACGTATCATTCCAAAAAATATTTTGATTTAGATACGATTATAATACCTTACACCACCGATAATTGGTATGCTCTACAACTGCCTCAAAAGGTACTAATATTATATAAGTTTATATATTTTTTTCTAATGTTAAAATGTATAAAAAAATTTTAATACATTTATTTTTCAGATGTATTTGTCAACATTAGTAGAAAGGCGTGAATTAATTTTGTCAGCTTTAAGCAATAATGGAAATAGGTTTAAATGTGGTCGTGAAATAAAAAAACGCACTACTATATGGGGGTTGCGTTCAAGAACACCACCACCTCCACCCTCGCCCCCAACTGCTCCACTTCCTCGGGGACCACTTAATGATCAAGCTTTATCTGGGCGTTGGGGTCGACTTTCATTTGTACCATATCCGTAAGTAAAATATAATTACAAATTCGTCATTTGACAATAGTGATGGATTTTAATGTTTTTCTTTTTTTTTGTTTAGTCAAGAAAGTTCTTCTCTGGAATCCAATGATCATCAACAGATGATAGTTCCAGCTGATGGTCATTGGCATTCGCTAATGATGGGAAAACATTTCCAAACCTGTTCAAGTTCTGATGTCGAAAGTCCTAGATCAACACCCTCTCCCATGTTGCCAGATATTCCGTCTGGTTATCAACTACCTAATGATTTTAACAATAGATCTTACAATAGCCAAAAATCAAAAGATGAGACACTGGAGTCTGATTATATTTCGAATGATGATGCACCGTTAGTTGATCGATTGAATTTGAAACCTTTTAAACAAAAGGAGTATAAATTTTATGAAATGGACTATCAGGGAGGAGGTTTTGTTAAAAAGAGTGTTCCTTTTCCAAAGCTTAAAAGACAAAAAAATGAATTGTTAAAGCAAAGAAATAAGAGACGGAAAGATAAGTTATCTTTGAGAAACTATGATAATGAGGAAATTATGAATAGAACTAAAAGAAAGCTTAGAAAATCATTAGCTAAACAAAAACACAAGAGCTTAAAAACGATATCAAAAGGAACCAATACTAATCCAGTGGATGAAGAAAGCTCTTTCACGTCTACAGATCATGATGGTGTTTCCAAAGATTCTAATACCTTTGATACAATAAGGACAAACGATGTTTTACCATTAACTCCACCGACTTCAATGTCTGCTCCACCTACTCCTCCTACCACATTAATGCCAAATTCTAATTCCAATTCTAGTGATCTATCATTAGAGTATCAAATACCAAATTCTCTCTTTGGAAAAGATTCTATAGTTTTTGATTCTGATCATGAACCAACTGAATTCAAAGAAGACGAATGTAATAGCAAATCTTTTGATAATGAAGTTAGGAAATTAAAAAATGTAGAAAAATCGCCTAAAATCAAAGAAAAAAATGTAAATAGTGATAATACTACAAATAATTGTAACAATTTTAGTCAAACACATAATTTAAAAACAGCTGCAATCAATTTAGAAATTTCAAAACTTTCAACAAAAAATATTGTTGAGCATTCCAAAATTATGTCTTTACATAATATAAAACCTGATGCTGCATACAGAAATTCTATACCAAGCAAACCTGAAAACGATTCTTCCGGTGATGATACTTCTAGTCGTGGAACATTAGATTCTATTATTCCGCATCCAGTAAATTTTCAAGGTGCTAATAACCCTTTTCACAATGTGAATAATCCGACCCTAGATCATGGTAAATATGGCAATTTTATCACAAACAAGTTGTTCAACAGACGTCAAGTTAACAAACAGTCCCACAATTGCAATTCAAATAAATTACCTAATTTGAACAAATGTCAGAGGATATCATTGCCTGTGAATTTAAATCCTGTTCAACCGGGAATCAAGTTATTAAAAAGGCAACTGAGCGAAAAAGATTTAATAATTGGGCCGAATGGAGAAGTCAAACGTAGAAGACACAGACGGATAAAACCGTTACAGGTAACTATATTGTACATATGTATACTATAACTATCAACATACTGATATTGGATTTATATTTATTCTAACTGATGTTTTCATTTCAGAGCAAATTTGTCGGTAATAAGGATCCTAGATTGAATGAACGTCAGAAGTCATTGCGCTCGTCATTGGGTCAGGAAGATGTTAGAAATGGTAGTTTTCCTACAAACATTGAAACTAATTCACAACTGCCTAGCTGTTCGAGTAATGCTGTCACTAGTCGGTGTCTGAGACAACGACAAGAAAAAAATTATTTCGATGGAAGACGTGGCTCAACCTCTTCTAATAATGCTAATAATTCTGTTATTGGTGCAAATGTGCCATTCGTAAACATGCAATGCAAACTAGACGGGAATGTGAATTCGCAAGGAAATCATTTTTCAAACGAACAATGGAACTCCCCGGAAGATATACAAGATCTTAAGACTTCTGTACATAGTTATTTCGGAGCTGCTAATAGAATAGCGACAGGGGAAAAATTTGCATTAGCCGGTAAAAGATTAACAGATTCTGGTAAACTTCAATATTTAATAGAATGGGAAGGCCATGGTTCCTAGCATTTATGTCTCTAAAAAATTGTATGTATTTTGAGATGTTTTCTGTAAATATATGAATTATAAAATAAAAACAAATTATAATTTTATTGACTGATATTTATATTGGGAGTTATTTAAGATTTTCTTTTACTTACCATTTTACAGTATTTAATGTGTAAGGCCTATACTTCTGTTACACAAATATTTTTAATTTTTCCATTTATTTTGAATTTCGACTCAAAACAAATTAGAAAATTCATATTTGCTTATTATTGTAAGTTTTGACATAAAAATAATAGTATTGAATCATCGAAGCATTGCCGTTTTTACGCACTAATGTTTGTTTATTGGTCATTATTTTCTTATATGTTATAAAAATTTATAAGCCAAATTGTTGTATTAGAAATACATATGTTGATAAATTCGAAAATATATCATTATGGAAGTAAATTCGTACAATTCTTTTATTTTAGTCAATATTTGCCAAATAACAAGTTTGATTTTTTGCAATGTGTGTGCTACAAATCGGTGCATTCATCTGATCGTATTGGCTCTCTAAATTCTATGATGTCTCAACACAATAGCATTATTCAAAAAATGTCTTCAATGTCTTTGAAGAGGAATAATATTTTTCTTTAAATATTTAAATAAATTTTAAATCAAGTGTACGCTTGTTTATAATACGCTTAGTTTTTTGATCTAATCAATTCTGAAATATTATATATTCGTACGTGGAAAAGTTCATTAGTATTGGCTTTAATCCTATAATATTTGTATATCATATTGTCGTTTTAGTATTATGAGACTGAGAAAATAAACAAAAAAATTAATATAATTTTTGTTTATTAACAGTCTAGGTACAATTTTGTCATGTGTGCTAATTACTTGTAATTAAAAAAATTGCTATGTATGTGACGAGTTCTATTGTAGCTCAATTTTTATCATTAGGTGACAATTTGTGAAGGTTTTATCAAAATTTTGTAAGGAATTATTAAAAACTTAAACAAAAGAGTGAAACCATATTCTTTTTTTTTCAATTTATTTATTGTTAGTGGTTAAATTGTATATGGATATTGATTTGAAATTTATTTAAATATTGATTAATCGTATACGACTTTTGTTATCATTCTAATTATCTTGTAAGTGTAACTCTTTAGTGTAATAATATTATTCGAAAATTTTTTATCAAGTGCCTTTAATTAGACATATTTATGTTTCAATATTGTTTGGTCATATTTATATAAACCTTTCTTCGGCCAGTACGAATCGGTACGTGCACCAGCTACTTAGTGAAATTGGATTTGATATCTGTATTTTGAATATTGTGGTGGACGTACTGGCGAATTTTTCTCGGGATCTATTCCCACGATTGTCTTTAAATTATGTATGTACTTATGATGCCTGTAAGCGCTGTATGTTTGTGTTTCTTTTTTATGTAAATATTTTACAAGCATATATAATTAGAATTCGTATATGTATGTGCTCTGCCTAATAAATAATCCTCCTCCCCCCCCCCTATCGCACATATTTGTATATGTAAATGTGGATGTGGTATGACTATGTATAACATTAATAAACAGAGTTGATCTTGTGATATTGCTATGTTGGTATATACTTTTTTACATTTAAATTTTCGATACAATGGAATCTTGAAATATGTTAAATTATATTGTAAGTAGGCATTTTTTATCATCAGAATAATGTGGTCGCTAAAAGCTAATTTCTGTTGACCTTGTGGAATTATTTCGTTTTCACTTTTTTTTATTGTTTTTCAATGCAAATTGGCGATTTTTTTTTTAAATATAATCAGCAATTTTTTTGGTTATTAGAAATTGTCTAGTTATCAAACGCATAAAAATAATTTTTCATTGGAGCAGTATCTTCTTTATTAAATTAAATTTTTTTGAAAGAAATGTTCCTATTTATACAAAATAATATAATCTTAAAATTTATCTCTGGGTATATCTAATGTGTTTTTTTTTTTAATTCAATCCATTAAAACAACTGCAATGGTATTTTCCACGTTACTATGATAGTTTTTAGCTAAAAAAATAACGTTTTTGCATTTCATAATTTTGATCTGCATGTAATGTAACAAATTCTTGTTAGTCCATACATTATGTTAAGATTTTTTTTGTATAAATAGCTTTATTATAGACTGAAAATTAGATAATTCAAAGTTCACTATTTGTAACCATTTAACATATTTGTGTATTATGCATGTCATGATTAATAATTTGATTTTTTTGTGGATAAGTAATTGAATGGAATATAATTTTAGTATTTTTTTTTTTAATTAATATCTTATTTTTTATTTGTAAAATGTTTATTGAATGATGTTATGGAATTTTTATAAATAAAAATTCATGTGAAATATATGTTTGAGAATAAAGTAAATAAGTTTTTTTAGAAATCCTCATTAATCATCCATGTTCATAATTTTTATTAACAGATTATTTTATTTTTAATCAATAATTTAAATAAAATATATCCATATTTTTTTACCTTAAATAAATTTATTTTATTTCTTCCCCATCTGTGGAATTTTATAACCTTTTCGGCGAGACTTTGTATCGACAATTATTTGAGCTTGTCTTTTCAAAAATCCTCTTGAAGGTATTTCTTCTTCTTCATCAGAAACTAATCAAATTTAAACATTGTTATGGTAACATTTCAAATGATTTTTTTTAACAATTTTTATTATTATAAAGTTCACCTGCTGCTTTTGAAGGATTGCCTGAGGGTGTGCCTGCTCCTCTACTTTTTGTACGTGGAGCTAAAAGTTCTTGATAAGCGGCTGGTAAATCAACACGTTCTGCAGAAGGGCTTTTTTCCATTGGAGTTATTTCACGACTCCGTCTCTGAAATTTATAATTGTTTTTATTTATCATTTTAAGTATATTTCTATTGGGTTTTTAAAATTGAACTTACCCTGTCTTCGGCATTAGGTTTGGGTGATAAAAATTCTTCAGGTGGCTTAATTGCATCGAAATCTTTCATTTGATCTGATGCAGACGTAAATTTAGTCTTAAATAATATGCAAATATCATTCAGATTTGTTGTATCATCAGACCAATCCGGAACAGGAGTATCATCAGCTTCCTTTTTGAATAATAAATAAAATTTAAAATGTTCGAAAATAGAAAAAAACAATAAATTTACATATTAATAATTACCTCTAATTTTAAGCAACAATCATAATACGTTCTTTTAATGTTTATCAAAACTCCTGAAATTTTAATTCTTTCTATATCATATTCTCGTTCTTGATCAACGAGTACATCAGTGTCTTTCTTGAGGTTTTCCATTTCTTCCAGATTCCTTAAAATGAGTTTAAAGAAATTGATTTAAGACAATCTATAAATTAAAATATTTTAACGATCATTCAAATTAAAACTTACTCTTCCTTATCTTTAACCTGTGCAAATTTGTGAGCCTCAATTTCTGACAACATTAAATTTTGATCTGATTCCAAATGTTTCTTTTCTTCTTCAGTGTTGTTTTTCAAATAAAACAATCTTTCTGTTGTTACTTTTTGAATTTTAAATTTTCCAAAGACTTCTTCGGGATCACTTACACCTAAAAAACATTGTCAAAACAAAAATCAAACTGATAAAAATGTTCAGGGATTGTGTTAATGAAAATTTATTATTAAAATAATAACCAGTTATTTTCATCAATTTGTGGAAAATATCCTCTATATTTACACCTCCTATTGAAGATCCATTTTCTTCTTCTACTATCGGTAACTCTCCCGAACCCATTGAATCTTGCTGTACTAGTAACGGACGAGCTAAAAAATTGTTTACTAATCGTAAAACGAATTTCAAAAGTAAATTTAACATTATGTCTAACATAACATGCGTTTACAAGTTGGGAAAATTTTTCTTTCCAATCGTTCGAGCTCAGCTTTTCTATCGTCTACCCTATTGCGGAAATTTACAAGTTGTTTTTCTCTCAAACCAGAAGCTTCTGCAGCTCTAGCTTCAAGCTGAAGCAATGCACTCATTGTACTATCTCTCATGTTCATTGCTGACGCATTTACATCCTGAAAATATGTACAATCAGTTTAGTGTGTGTTTTGTTCATCGATATTTATTATGAACATCAGAATAGTTCACTTGAAGTTTTTTGATTTCTTCGTTTTGTTGCTTTATCAAATCTTCTACTTTTGTCAGAGCACTTTCAAATTTAACAGAATCACACAGCAATGAATACCTGATTAAAAATATTAAATAATTAATTTGCTCTGATGGTATTTGTATTCTTAGTATGAAAACAATTATGATGAACCTAATGCCTGTGTATTTTTTCCGTACATGCTCTGCTTCCATCCACTGTATTGCTATACGATGAATATCATTCTCTAATTGGGATATTGCCTATGAATAATAAAAAAAAAATTGTATAAATGGGATAAATTTCAGGAGTTGATTGAATTCTTTTAGGAAAATTTACCTTTTTAGAAGTTTTAATTCTTCCTTTGCCATCTAAAGATTTTTCTGATAATAATGTTTGATACTGTCTGTCCAATTTATCTAAATCATTTTTCTTCTTTTTCCTTTTATATCTGATTAAATCTAATTGTTTATGGAGATCAATAACCTTTAAATCTAATATTTGCTTTAACTAAAATAAATTATTGAAATATTTATAGATTTTTCTTCACTCGTTAGACATGTATATAACAATAAAATGAAATTGGAAACATACTTGATCATGATTTTTATTTCCGATGGGACCAAGTTCATGGAGATATTTTACAAGTCTGAATTGTTTGTCGCCACCCAATTCAGTTTTAGCTTTGACTAGTTCTTCAGATACTTTCTTTATTTCTTTTTTCAGTTTATTTATTCTGTCTGAACTCTGTTTCGATGCATTAACATTTTCTTCATAATAAGCTTTACGTTGACCTTCTACAATTAACGAATTTGAAATTGCGCGCGTTACAATTGTAATCGACAATATTTATTTATTGTAAATAACATTAGACATTTACCCGAAAGCTGAATTTTCTTCTTGATTTCCAATATTTTTTTGTTGATTATGGCCAAAGAATTTTCGGTTTCGACTCCAATCATTTGTTTTTGAAAACATGAAGATTTCGCGCCAGCACTCATTTTGAAAATATTGATTCGAATTTCCCATCAAAAAATATCAAAAGCTAGTTTTAAACAGTACTTGACAGCCAGAAAATCAAAATAAACTCTTGTTTGGTTATCTTATTGATCAAACTATTCCAAGGCGACCCTAAATACAAATACATACATACGTACAACTTTCGAACCCATCTCTAGCACATAAATTAAATAACAATAAAAATATTATTTCAAAAAGGAAATTAATAATTTCTAAAACATATAACTTCAAAAATATGAATATACAGTAAAAGAAATTCTAAATTGTTGTTTCATGTTTTATGGTTCGGAAACGGATCGACATAGGCCAAAAGCTTAGCAACAAAACATAAACGAACCGTTCGCCATCTACCGGATGGGTGCCGCTCGTTTCGCATTCCAGATGATCAGCGGTCGCCTACTATTTGTTTATATTCTCGCGTTACAACAAGTAAATTTCAATTTGTATTCAACTTTTTTCATTTCGCATTTTCTTTTTAAAATATATACAAACATAAGACAATAAATCATTAAAGAAAAAAACCGAACGACTAGCTTTATAAAAAAGAAAACGAAACAATAAACATTGTTCTGATTTAAAAAAATAAATTCAAACGTATTTTTTCAAAACTTACACCGATCGTACGAAAGTGCAACGTTCGAGCGCCGACGGTTACGAGCCGCGAAACGACAATTCTCGACCATATATAGTTCCGAAATTTTTCTCACGTGGATATCTCAGCGAAGACTGCACAAAGGCGTAAAATTTAAATGGACATCTCTTTAAATATTTTCAAGGAACCGATGCGTGTGACTTTGGGTGTAGTTGCATGAGTTGGACATCAAATCGAAAAAGTTTGTGAAGCTCGCGCGGAGGAATACATGGCCGGCCATTTTGTTTAATGCAGTAAGTGTCGGCGCGGTGAGCGCGAAAGACGTACGGTGGCTCCGGCCGTGCGATAGTTCGAGTGCGACCGGGAAAACGGAAAATCGGAATATCGAAGGAGCGGAAGTGACTGCTGACCGGAAGGAGCACCAGATGCGGTCGTGATGAAGTCGGTGTGGGGGCCGCTGTGGCTGTCGCCGCTGCTGGTGCTGTTGGTGGCCAAAACTGCCGCAGGTAACCAACCCCTCATTCCTCACTCCTCACTCCTCACTCCTCACTCCTCGCGACACAACACATTCTACTCTTCGACTCGCAGACTCCGGCTCGCTCGCGTTCAGGGTTGCCACACAGTGCATTCGCAGTGATTTTTTTGCAGTGATGTGTTTTGTTTTTCCTTCGGCGGCAAATTACGATAATGACGAATTCCTTCGGATACAAAAACGCCACACTAGTGTTTACCATTCAAATTGTATACTATTATGTATATTCAGTGTTGTGGATGTAAATGTATCGAATTATTGTCAAGTGTAAAAGTCATATATGAATGCCAAAGTGAGTGTTTTTTTTTTTTAGGCAAACGTGTGTGTGTGTGTACATATGCAATTGAAGTGCATTCGTTTGTGTGATCTATCAATGGATTACAATTGAATGTATATTTAAACGTTCTTCATGTACATTACAAATATTATGTGGAGTATTTATTTGTTTTGATTCTGACCATCTGTGATTTTGATTGATTTTTATTTATATACAATTTCTTAGTTCTTAAATTTGTTATCTATTTATACAGTATGCATCTTTTATATATTCAAAACATACCATCATCATTAGCTTAAAAAAAACCATTTTTTTTATACTTTCAAACATTTATCATATCGTAAATCATGTTTTTTCTTATCTTTGTTCGGAAAGCTCATTTGATGATTTTGTTGGTATTTTAATGCTACTTGAAATCAAAATAATTAAAGTTAAATCTGGTTGTAACGTACTTTTAGGAATCATTAGTTCGATATTCGTTATAGCTGCTGTAATTAGATACATGAGCAAGTAAGGCCGCGTATAAGGGATGTACATTTTGAGGGGCGGCAAATTGAATAATGAAAAATATCAAAATTAGTTTATTTACAAAAAAATAATATTTAATAATGTTTAAATACATATTTGGATATAAAAAAAAAATGAAAATGAAGTAAAAAAGCAGATGAAATAGTCATAGAAAACATAAAAGTTTTAATAGTAAACTGACTATTATATTCTGTTTACATATGTTTAAAGATGCATCTAAATAAGTGTTTTCATTAAACACAAATATATCTATAACTTGATTACCACTAGAAACCCACACTCAACACCCATGTGGCCAATAATCCCTTCACTAGTCTACATAGGAACGTCACTGACTATAACGAATACCGAATATAAAATAACAAAACCTCGAAAGTATTGTTACAGTATTGAAAATGCACAATGACTTAGTACCCGAATTGATTTAATTTTTATTTTATTGCGGATTCAACAACACGTGTGAGGGTATTTGGATATTGTATCTGCTCAAATGTGTTGATGTCGTTTTTGTTAATTAGTAAATTGATTGAAGGGCGCGTGTGTGATGATTGTGTGCGATGTGTGTTGGTGTGTGGCAACCCTGGAGCACGTGTTTGTATTCCAACAAGTAGCCGAGCGGCCATAAGTTGTTCCAGTGATTTGAACGAGCGGGCTCACACCAAACGAAACCCGTTTACCGCCCAAACTAAATATTGTTTTTACTACACACAGACGCCATTTTATTCGATTGTGTCGCCATCTTTTTATTCTATTATATATTGTATATGGAAATCATCCGTAGAAATTCCCCACCCGCCTCTAACAACAACTATTCCAGTTTGGAATAAAAATATAACTATCTTATCTGTATCACCTGCCATTTTTTTCGCAGCTTCGCTTTTATTACTACGTGCGTATGTGTATGTTTTTCTTCTTCTTTCGTCGTCTGGTTTTATTTTGTTTTTTGATTTTTATTTTAGTCGCAGAGTTTCTTTCGTCGATGAATGGATTGTCGAAATTATCTCAGAATATGGAACGTGCAATAATAATCGATGTGTTTTCATTCGCTGCATGACTACACAACGCTTACTAAGTGTCAAATTACAGCAACGACAGTAATTCAATCATGGGAAAAATATCGCACGTACATATATCGTATCAATACATTCTTATGTACATGTATGTACATAAGAATGTATTGATGTTATCAATCATGGAAATTTAGAATGTATTTGGCATAGGTATTATACGTGTCTCTTCTGACAGTATTCAAAACGTATTGTACAATACTATGCTATGTATTTGCAAGAAGTTTTCTGAATTTAATATGCTAAATGTTGATTTAAAATATATTGTTGCTTTACTTTTAAACAATCATCGCGAATGATTAGATCAGTAGTCGGCGATTTAGTCACTTTGTGACACGTGAGAGTATTTCTGTTGGCTCTTTTATAGTTCTTGCAGAAAACTACTATTATCTCTCTTTTTTATCTCTCTTTTTCATCTTATTAATGTTATGTTTATATAATTTCAGTATTTTTATTTCGTTTTCGACGTTCATTCGTGTTGATTTTTTCGAAAATGATTAAATTTTGTTAATATTTCAGCTTTAAAACCTGTCGATCCTGGATTAGATCAAGAGTATGTCTTAATGTCATGCTAATGAAAAAAGTTAATGCGTAAATGAATCATAATCTTGTTTGCGTTTCATAGTTTACATATAATATGTTGAAACGATACGGCTAATGATGTCCGTATCGTTTTCTTTTGCGTTTTGTCGACATGTAAAATATTAAAAGTTTGTTGATTAATTCTGTGAAGGTGACACGTTCGCATTTTATATCAGTTCACTTCAAGATCGCGAGGTGCACTTGTCTTTCGCAAAAAAGTTCGTTCGAGTAGAAAGCGTGAGAACTCGGGTTTCCTCAATGGATTATTTTATTATTGTTAGATGAGAGTACGATGTGAGCTCACTGTAGATGTGACGCAATCATTAATTACATTATTACATTGACGAAATCATTAAAAAATATAGAAAAAAACCGCATTCGC
The DNA here is from genome assembly GCF_051622035.1 of Arctopsyche grandis. Lineage (NCBI taxonomy): Eukaryota > Metazoa > Arthropoda > Insecta > Trichoptera > Hydropsychidae > Arctopsyche > Arctopsyche grandis. The sequence goes on from NC_135366.1 coordinate 10,302,720, forward strand.
GTTTTACGTAACAATCGTTACCGTTCAGTTTGTCGCGTGCGAATTAAAAACATTCTCGACACCCACCTCTCTCTCTCTAATTTCATCTCTTTTATGCGTGTAATCTACTCACTAAGTCTCTATTTACGTGCCGATGGTGTTTTTATTGGACTTTTATTTGTCGATTTGAAGGCGTTTACGGTCACGCCGTTTTGAAAGCGAATGCAAATCACACCATGCGTATTAAGTATCGTGATCGGCGTTCGACGTGATAAATGCAGTTTTAATGCCAAATTAGAACACTGTAATTTGGCGTGTAATTCTTACATGCCTGTCTGTGTCTACACACTGTTTCGGACTCGGCTGGAAGCAACCTTTCCAATGACAACCGTGTATCTATCGAAGATATTTACTTTCCAATGCATGTGGTTCTGTTCGTGCTCTGCACCGGGGTCGGCAAGGGGCAGTTTAGGCACCTCTCTAATATGAGGATCTGAGATTAGATTCGGGATGCCAATGAACACCAGAATAGAAATAATCGCCAAATTTAGTCCCGCCAGTTAAAAGTTAAGGACTTTGAATTTAAATGTGTGTATCATTTTCGAGATTTTTTTAATTACGGCGCATTGTACGAAGTTGGAATTGCTCGCAGTAAAAGACTATTCATATATTACTTTATGACTTGCCATGTAATCTAACACTGTTGAAAACATGATTTCATTTCGTATTACTACAATGGAAAGTGTAAATGATCTATCAAATAACAAGATTTCTTTTCCCGAAACTGTTTGAGCAAATTAAAAAGTACAAATTCGACACCGCAAAAAATTCCACAGATGACAGTGTGGAATTTTAGATCGAATTTAATTGGGTATTGTCAATTGAATGTAAGATTATTTTTACTTAATCTATGTATATGTAAAGTATCAATATATGAAGTTTTGTAATCATGAGAAAACTCGATCTTGAGATTTTGACTAATTTGTACTTGATAACACTTTCGGGCTTTTAATGTGTATATTGTTGATACAATTCGAACAACGTTAATCCTATCACACTTAAACTTAATAAAATGCTTAATTTAGTAATTTTTTTAAGTCGATCGGAAGTGGTACCTCCCCTGATAGGTCTCCTTTTTCCTCAAATACCAGTAAATGCAAAGTTTATTTGAATAGGTACTACATACGATAGTGATCTGATTATATGAGCCGCTCTATTCGACAGTGGCACAAGTCCACTTTTCTTCATTTCGAGAAATATCTCACATAATGTTTAGCGTTTTACAATATTTAAAAATATTGGTGGCCTTTGATAAGTTTGTTCTGCTTTTCCGAGATTCTGGACATATCGAATTAAAACTATCGATAGCAAATTGTAAAGTCGAAGTCAATCTGAAATAGTGTTTTTGGAACTGAAAATTGGGCCTTCAAATATAGCGGCTCACATACGAAACTAATAAAATGTACGCATTTTAGCATAAAGAATTTGTCTCTCCTCATGTACCTAAACATGAGAAACACTGCGTCTTAGATCTGCATATATATATTGAGTATCGGTGATTCACACTTGGTATAATCGGGTGGACACGATACGGGTGCACTCGACTAATTTGGTTACTCGTAACGTGACAACGTCCGAGTGGCCAAATGAGCGGTCTCAGCACTCGTATCCTGGTATCAGTTATCAATTCAATATTCATATACAACAATCGATACAAAGTAAGAGTCGGGAGTTTTTCGTAATTTGAACGAGTCCAGCCTTCAGCCAACTTCAGTCCGACTTCAGCCAAAACGCCTAGACTGTAACAATTTCAGTTCCACTCTTGTTCCGCTATTGATACCGTTATCAGCATCGGCGATGGGGTTGTAATGCGACGAGAGGGTTGCTTCGACCGGGGTTTACGGTGTAGTGTGCGGACAAAAACAATTGGTGTGGTCGACAATTAGCGCGAGTCCGTTCCCACGGCGGTCGCTCTCCTCGTCTCTTTCGCTCTCCTCGTCTGCGACAGTGCGAGTGAGCGAGACAGCGATATCGTGGGCGGCTACCGGCCTCGCGTCTCCGGCTGCACACCACACTATCACTCCATACCTATGCTTGCATACCTATATTATACCTATCGTTCTATACACATAGTTTTTTGTCAATCTTTATCTCGTCTACGTATCGTCGTCGACTCTGTCGTCTTCCGCACTTCTACTTGGCTCGTTTATGTGCGTTTTTGTTGTCGAAGCAGTGGCTCCACCGCGAACGGCAAACGGAATCATTCCTAGCTTAGTTTTGCTTCTCCCAACTCGCATTGGATAATCTCAATAACACTGTTCGACACGAAGAATGGTTCAGAGACGAGATATGACTTTTCTTATAGATCTATGCCCAGTGAACACGAATCTGGTAATAAAAAATGTTGATTGGCTCGAGATTCGGAGATATATTTATTTTTAAATCGCGCGATTTTTCTATATTTTGTGTTGTTCGGTCGATGTCTCAAAATCTGTCAATTTTCTGTTCAAAATGAATATTGGAATCTATAGTCGGGTATTTTATCTTTCATTCGTAGTACTTTCCAGCTTTCAAATCTCTCTTAGTAGTCGTCCAGTTCAAATCAAAAGTCAAAAGTACGCATTTTCACTTGGGATTTTTCCCACTGTTAATACTATTTTATATCGAGTATTTTCTATTGAAACATGTTTATTGGGATAGTGTTCTGGCCACACTATTTTCTGTTTTCGTTTAAAAGGCTTAATTGGAAGTGTGCTGAATTTTAAATTGGTAAAATTGCGAGCTAAAAACTCGTACTATCATTTACTCGTATTTACACGAATCTGAATTGAATTAATAGGGATAATATATTAAATTGGCTTTGTATGAGAATTAAATAAAATTCCACTATCATATATCCAAAATCATATTTCGACTATTCTTGTGGATTAATAACTGGCTTACATCGATAAAATAAACGAATCCACAAGAATAGTCGAAATATAATCCGTAAGAATACTACTCGATAAGTCTATCCAGGAAGCATTGAAAAAAAATCACCAAAATACACAGGCACACACACATTTTTTTTATGTCATGAAAACGTGATCAGTAATGGATTCTGAGTTCGAATCAGTCAAAATCTCGAGGTTGAATTTTCGCATGATCACAAAATTTCATCTATTGTTACAACGTACATAGATAAAGTAAAAATGCATTGAACATGGGTCGTGTAATCAAAGATTCGTTTATACGGGAATTTCTAACCATAGCAGAACTACCCGTTGGAAATCCCTATCTGTTGAGTATTTTAGATTGTGGCTTGGCGTGTTTTAGATTGTGAGCATTACATTTTAACAACAACGAAGAAGATGGAACTGGTTTTGAAAAAATACACTCATTAATAGACTGATTTTACCACAGGCAAGATGGGTGGAGAGGCCTTCATCCAGCAGTCGATTGTGAATGATGATAATTGATAATAATGACTGTTTATGTTTTAGAATGGTGATGTTTTTGAGTCCACGTCATGTTCGTCGCGCGTTCCATAGGCTCTTACAGGAAGTGCCTATATTTTTTTTACGCTTTAAGCTTTTTTGAACCCCTCTAGTTCATAGTATATTCTGTGTGGATTTCCGAAATAATCTCTTGCGAATGACTGTTTTTATGGGCTTTTTTGGTTTTAAAGTGTTTGATAAACGTACAATTGTGAGGTGTATTTTTTCTTATAATGACAACAACTTCATGTAAACTTTTTAAGTGTGGGTTTTATTTTATACGTGTCATCGAAAAGAAAGTTTATGTACCTATTTTGAATTAATTATTGTAATATTTGTTCGATTTGGATGTTAATTACCAAGTACATAAATGCGCTCATCCAAACTGTAGTTATCTTTCTAATCATGTAAAAAATCTACACCGTCAATTTCTAGTTCTAAACACTGCTTACCTTTCGCAGGTAAATATGCTGATGTTTCGTATGTTTCGTTTGCAATTACGAATTTTTGTTGTAGTAGTATTTTGTATACGTACATAGTTTGGTTCATTTAGGACTTTCGATTCACTTGACACTTCAATTTTTGACGATGTTTACGTCTGTCATAAATAACTTCGGAATTCTAGTGGTTTCCTGTTATCTATTGCAAGGTAGAGGAAAGGGACGACGATCCGATATGCATATACATATTTATTCAGCGATTTCAGTTTTTTATGGGACATTCAAACGACGCTAAATAAATCAAGTATAGTGATACGTGTAGGTATGTATCTGAAATGTATTCAGTTTATATCTAATATATAAGTTCAAAAGAGACTTTGTATTTAAGTATGTATATTATGTATTCAAATATACATATACATATTTAAATATGTATATGTATCTTTGGTTGGGAATTTCGTAAACTTTTTTTTTTCGATTCGATTTTTTTTTTCGATTCAAATAAATTTAATGACAACAAATGAATATTTACTATTAGATTCGCCATGTTTACGCTGTTTATATTACAACTAGTTACCTATATATTCAGAAAACATTCAAGATCATCCATCCATGTGGGATTCGACTAACTTTTAGACACATCGAAAGGTGTATTCGATGCGATGCACACACACCGACACATTGTCTATGGCGCCGAATATGTATTGTATAGTTTTTGCAATTATATTTTTAATAATAAATATGCGCATGCATACATACGTATAACAATGCGGCTATATTCTCACGAGAAAAGATCCAATTATATTCCCGGAAGTGTGTTAAAAATTAACCATAGCACAAACGAGAGCGAGCCGCTCGCTGATACGCGAGTTCCTTATCTATCTTTGAACATTTTTACACGAATAAATTATAATTGCCGTTGACCGTTTGTTTAACGACACACACAAATATTTACAGTAGAATCTCGACATTTTCGACAAGTCGTCTGGTGATACGGACATTCTGCAGGATATGATATGATGTATCTCGCACAAAATCGCTATTATCACAATATATAAAAAAAAATTGTACGTAATATACACGTGTTGCGTTACGAACGAACGAACGAACGCGTTCGTTATCAACGTGCGACCGGTCGCCGCTCACTTTCATCATTGCAGAGTGCGTTTGTTTTCGATTGTGATTAGCGGTCCACGTTTCCTCCCTCCTGAGGTCACGGCGCCGGATGTGCGTAGAATTTTTGAGTTTCGATGTGCAACTTGTCGATTTTCGTCCAGGTGTGTTGTCGTGTGACGTTCGGGGCGAACGCTCTACGGTGGTGTGCGCAGGTAGTCGTGACGTCACGTGCAGCTGCCGTTGCCAAACCCCTCGTTCGACATGTGAGGATGTTGCTGTGACAAGTTTGCATAAGCAACGGTCAACTATGAGGTTTTTTTATTGATCTGATCCAGGTTGGGTTCTGCTCGTCTGTGCCACTTTTTTAAATCTCGTCTGAGAAAATATTTATATATTGAAAACACATTATTGAAATTTATCACTTGGATTAGTACCTTGAGATAAAAAAAAATATTGAGATAGAAAACCAATTTAAACGTGGTAAGCGAAATATTAGCGAAGTTAGCTCATTACTAGTCACCGGAGCCTGAGGGGGCCGTGTATTGTTCAAAGGTTGTAAATGCATTGTTAAAGGTTGGCCGAACAATGGATAGCACTGTGACTATCCTACCTCTACTCATTACATTACGGGAAAATTGCTAAAAAAGAAGTATATTTTTGACTTTTCAAATTCGCTAGATAATCAATTATAACTATTTCAAAGCATTGAAAAGTCACAAATATGATGAAACACATCTTATTATTGATTCCAATGCTCAATTTTGGCATTGCATTACATATGATATTTTAAGTTAAAGACTAATAGCTAAAAAAACCATTGTCATATTCGAATTTATTACTTTATCTATGTACGTAGTTTTTTTTGTTGCTCAATACAGGTTTGATAAAATTTATGAATTTCATCTTTAAATATTTCGGTGCTAAAATTTTTAGCTATAGTCGATATTACAAAATAAAGGACAAAAGGGCGATTTTAAAATATAAATATATCTAAAAGACAGAGCAGTAAAATAAAGGACTGTCCTCTAGTATGTTCAGCGTAGGTATAATGCATATCAATATGTATGCTGTAAAATAGCAATTCTAATTAGTAAGGGACAGAAGACGACGAACTTTTGTCAAGTTACGCTACATATTTTATTTCCTATTACATGAACACTCGCCTTTACAGATCGCTCCACAGCGACGAGTGCACTTAAACAGATAAAATACAATCAATCAACACAATCAATATACATACGCAAGTATTTTATACAAAGCGAATGCATACAAACATCCACAGTGATGTGACTATGGAGAAATTTTTGCAGCATTTTATAATCAAAATTGGCGAACTTCAATACGCTGATTAACGTGAGATAAGCAATAGAGATAGGATAGGAGATTTTACAGGAACCGTTCCAATGAAAATAAGAAAAATTGGCAAACTCTGGAACGATCGAATCAAACGGAAAGATAGACCTGGAGGCACAAACCGAGGTCTGGCCAGCGGCGGGTCTCCAGTGGGACTCGAACCCGTGACCACTCTGCTCGAAAGCATAATCGTTAACGTCTCTGGATCACCATACATATGAGCTATGTATGGTTATTTTTGTGCCCTCCACCTCCCTACAATAGTTGCTCGAAAGAAAAATAAATATCTAATGTATAAAACACTAACTCGATTTCTGTTATTACCAGGCGTTGCTCGGGTTCGATTAATAGAATAGACGAAGTACACGCGAAAGCATTTTCTTTTCGGCAGATTTAAGTACGTACGCCCGCTCCCCCCGCATCCTTCAGGATCACCCCCGTCCCATTATTATATACATACGATAGATATGTTAATCCGTGACGTTAAATTTAATAAAGAAACAAATGAATATTCAAATAAATTTAAATAAAATAAAACTATTCATATAATGAATTAATAAAATGATTAGTATTAGATTAGCCATGTTTAAGCGGTTTATATTACAAATACCGAGCGAAGCCGGGTAAAACCACTAGTGTATTATAAAATTACACCGCTTATTTTAGAATTACAGTATACAGCAGTGGTTATATATATTTGGTCGCTTGTTGAAAATGCGGCTGACCGAAAATACTAGGTATTTAAAACAGTCAATATCTGCATCGCATCTTACTAGGAATTCTTCCGTTGTTAAACCCTCATTCTTCCTCGTTTTATCAATGCTGAGCGTCGTGGTTATTGATGTCTGGAATTTGATGGACGGTCCGCCTCCATTCCTCTCGGTTCTGTGCCAAGTTGAAGTCAGCGTTAAGGGAAGATCCCGTCAATTCTTTGATTTGGTCTGACCATCTCTTGGGAGAGCGTCCTCTCGCTCACCTTCCCTCCAGCGTTTCGGTTACTATTAGCCTCTCCAGAGTCCACATTCTTAATGGCCATATGGCCAAAGTAGGAAAGAACCCTTTTCTCTCTTGAGTCTGTCTGAGACTGCAAGCTCTTTGAGGATGGACGTTCGTGCTTCTTGCGGTCCATGGTAAGCGCAGCATCCGTCTTCAACATCACATTTCGAATACATCTACATATGTAGAATGTTCTCTCTTTTTCAGGGTCTATGTTTCGACTCCATACAATGTAATGAGAGATACCATAGAACGTTAATTATTATTAAAAAAAAAACGAAACTGTCATTTTTACGCAAACGAGTGTTTGTCAACCACTTGATTTCTTCGTGTTGATTTTATCGTTTCCGTTTCTGCTTTTTTTACTTCAGATTATTTTAATACATTTTTAAGGGTCGGGATGAATAGAAATTTCCAAACAACTTCAATTATTGCTATGTACATATGTGCGGTCCAAACGACTTCAGAAGTATACACCGGGATTGGTTGAGATAAACATAAAAACTTTCCCCAAAAGTCGTGTCTCCCTCGAAATGTTTCGGGGCTCCAAAGGAGCCCACATGGACCCTGGTCATTTTGAATAAGAAAGGGGAGTGTCCAGTGAAAGGATGCGATACTGTATGACAGAAGACGACGAACTGTTGTCGAGTTACGCTGCATACATATGTGCTTTGACGCTACAGGTGCAGACCAAATGTCAAATGTTTTTGCTTTCTGACTAAATTTTAATCAAGTCTAAATTTGATTTGATTTGATAAGTGAGCGGTTTATTCTTTCGGTTTGGTACCACTTACATTTTCATCTTTGATTCGATTTGGTATGTTCATGAATCAACTGAAATCAACAATTGCTAAATTTCTATATTGAAACTGGGGAAAAACTTGCAGTTTGCTTCAGCAAACATTTTCCAAGAGTCCAAACAAATGTGCAAATAGAAATTTTGTACCTACTATGTGTAATAAGTAGTAATGGTATTTGTACGATATTTATTGTTTAGGAATTTAGCTTTTTAACACTGGTAGTGTCTTCTTAATTGCATGTTTATTTTTTGTATTGTCACATTTGTGTACTTATACTCAACTTTGAAGACACTTAGCACTTCAGTGAGATGTTCTCGCACGCATGTACATTCATATAAATTCAATGTTTTTGCGTACTCGTTAATGACTTGACGCTTATTTTTTAACATCCAACGTCGATATGAAATTCATAAAACTCCTCATATAGTATGTAGTCGTTTGCTTTCTTCACGTCTTATTTATTCATATGTTGTACATACATAAGTAGTTACATTTCATTGCCGTTTAGGCTTGTTGATCGCATGACCTGGGGGCATTCGAGTCATTTATTCCCCTTTATATACCATCGCTTCGCTTCGGCGATTGCAGAAAAATAACGCAACAATTATGTAGTGCTCGTATTGTGAATTATCATAGGGGTTGCCGTCGAACCTGAACTGGCTTGTCGCTATGAGGAATACTTCTCGGTATTTTGCAGTGTCTATCTATGTATATTATACGCGTATGTAAACTTTAGAGATTATGATGTTTTTTTTGTTGCAGACGGTTGAAGCAGATCTCAACATCTGTCCTTCGTTATGAATTAGTTTTTATGTGGATTGAATTTTGACCGTTCCCACATTTGTACATGTGGACGAACGGTCGTTAAGCCTTTTTATATGAGTAATATTGATGATTTGTTGCTGCGAATAATATCGTAAGTGCGTATTTTGGTCTTGAAACGTATGTATGTATGTACATAGGTATGTGTAAACTTTAGAGATTATTTTTTTTTGTTAGACCGTTGACGCAGGTCTTAACATCTGTCCTATATTTACAAATTGTTATCGTCATCGTTGACTTAACACTCGCTATCTATCTTGGCAGGATCAAATAAAGAAACATGCCAATTTGTTTCAGCGAATTGTTGTCAAGTTTAGACAAGAATCGATTTTTCTATGACGGATGATTTTTTTGGCGAGTATGAATGAATGTCAGAGAATTGCGAGTCATATGATGAAAATCGGTTTTTAATGTCAATCAAACTGAACCAAGAAAGTTTTTAAGTCAATATTCCACATTTTTTACATCCTTTAATGTGTATGTATAGGTATAGATCGTGCGGATCATATGTGCGTGTGTACGCGGATTAAACTATTGAGTATATTATTTTTTTTTTCAAACTTTACTGGGGCAAGTTACAAACATAGTCGCCCAAAAACCGTTACGCGGCCACCCTTGGCCACGTGTGTTTTTCTCCCCTTCTGATATTGAGTCGATTTGAATTCGCGACCGGGCAACGCCAACCAATAGCGATCCGAGCCGTTTGTTTAGGAATTTTTATACCCCTATGTTATTATGTTTATCTTCAACGCGTTTTAATTGTAGGTTTTTCTATCTGCGTGAATGTAATATAATAATTTTCAATGTTTAAGTTTTCAATTATAATAATTTTTCTTTTCTACTCGAGTGAGTGTATTTTTTAAATATTTTAGCGTAAAAATTATACGTATTTATGTAGATTCAACAATGTCGTCCTATTATGACTCCAAACGAGTACGTTTTAGTGCGTTGCATTTGCATTTTTCGACCATTACTTTTTTAGTGTTTAATTTGACTGCTGTGTTAGCAGCGTATATGTTAAGTTTTTGAATGTATTAATTAATCAGTGCGATTATTTTTTAATAATTTCAAATCTTTGCTTAAATGTACGCCAAAATCGTTGCGATATTTCTTTATACGTACGTACTTGGTTCTGGTAAAATTCAAGTAGATTTAATTCTAACAGATTTGCCTTATTTCATTGCATTAGTCAAAATTTGTTCATTTTGTTTTTACTATAGTTCATTTGTCGATTACGACACTTTTACAAGCTGGCACGTTGATCATTTTCTCGGATTTTTTGATGAATGGCATATTGTAATTTCATATTCTCTTTTTAAAATAGCCAAGTTTGAATATAATCTATTGCTCTTTGCCAGCTGTTCAAGAAAGACAGCATTTGGTGAAATTATTAGGACTGATTATTTATTCGTTTTGTTCTCCAACTTCTAAGTGGTAATACGTCAAGCCCGTCGTTGCTGGAACAGTTGGGACTTTATGTCCCTTATAATTATATGTGTGGTAGACATAATTTAATGGTTGTACCTCCTAGCTCCAAGATTGCTTCTAAGAGTTATCCGACTTCTCAATGAAATCGTTGCTGCCGTGTCTGAATGTGATATTTTCCACCTCAGTGAGCGTAAATTATCAGATATTATTTTATCCTAAATGTCTGGTGCTTGCGCTCATCATTATTTTCGTAATTGGATGTGATGTATGAGTAGAGTTTTGATCTCCCCCAATATTTTGATTCAATGCGAAATCTTTCTCGTATCTACCAAATTGTTGTCTCTGTCTTTTATTTTTGTTCTTTCGAGTATCAAGAAGGTGACGGAAAAATGAAATAACCTTCCCGAGAGCGATTCATAAAAGGTAGATGTTTATCATGGTCCAACGAAAACGTTCTAAATCGAGTCTGCATTAGTAAACAAATATATTTAAATTTAATTTAGGGTATCCGTTTATCATCTGGGTTCTAAGGTTACATTTAGTGGCGTTGAAAAATGTTGGACTTTCTAAATACAGTTGCATCGAGCCGAGATGGTGATGCTGTCCGATCTCTATCGTCGCAGTCTATCATGATAGTTTTTTTATATTTATTTATCTGTTTTTTTGTCATTGTTTGATGCGTTTTGAATTATGGTGCCATTTCGTACACCATTAATTCGGCCACGTGACCCAGAGCTTAGACAGTAAAGAAGGTCGATCTCGACAGAATGTAGCTGAAGAATTGCTCAATAGTTGCGGAGAAAAATTATGTGGAGTGAATAGCGACGTTTGCTGTTTGTCCTTCGCTTTATGTTGTTTTTTTTTTAGAAATGATATTTATTCAGTTTTATACATATGTACATAATTCATCCAGCTTCAAAACTTCCGTACAAGTTTCCAGTTGATTACGAAACCTCACGCCGCTATCGATAGCGTCGCGCTCAAATGTCGTTGCTTCTCTCTCAGTCGTTAAGTCGAATTAATTAATGTGTTTAGTCGGATCTGGCAACGTTTTACGAGGAGACATTGTGATACTTCACCAATGATCGTACTGTCGGTGATTGGCCAAACGTTCCTCTCCCCAACCGTGTCTGATCACATTTTTGCCGTGCATAGGTTTCAATTAACAATCCGTGTTTATTGCTTCCTCGACTGGTTTTTATGGACCGATTCGTTCTCCACTTCCAATTTTTGGAATTGATGATTGTTCGGGCCCCTTCTTTAATTTTTGTGGAGGAAGATAGTTTGGATTGAACCAGACATTGACGGATGGATTGTCTCGTTATGCAAATTCGTAGCCTGTTCCAACTCTGAACGAGCTCAATTTGCTTTATGAAATTGGAAGTCTGAATCGTCTGATTGGTTAGAATTTGTGATTTGGTATTATTGCGGTGCTATAATATATGTATATGTAGTTGGTGACAGCATTTGGGTTTTATTTAAATTTATATACATACATACATATGCACTTGTATTAAATCTAAACAAGACATTTTAATATTTGTCAATTTTATCTTGAAAACTGACAACGATTTGATGAAAATACTTTCACAGCTCTTTTCTGACGTAAAAATCATTGAAATAATTTTCAACTTTTCATTTAGGAAATAATTTTCAAGAAAATTTATTTAGAGGGTTACATGACCAAATTCAACCTCCTATGAACTTCGCGCCTATACATCTATACATATACATATATGTACATGTATGTATATTAAAAAAAATCTATTTCTCAATTATAATATGTAGTTATATAAATATAATGTACCTATTTGACCTGTTATCAGAAATCCAGTTTTTTAATGTATGCTCACGGCCTCCGTTATGGAGGCAAATTCAATATTCTATGTTATTATTATTAATTTAGTTACTTTCTGTCAATTTGATGATTTTATTTGACTTGGTTATACAGTCAAGTAATATCTACACAAATTTGCCACCAACATTTCACGTCTAGTACTATAGGTGGAATATAAACTACTGGAAAAGTAATCAATTGCCTTTTTAATAAACATTGAGGGATTTGAAAGGTCAAGGATTTTCAATTGTCTTCTTTTGATGGATTTTGTGTTTGATACATTAGTGTATGATGATCATCATCACCATATATTAGTGTAGGTACGTAAAATCTTTCCCTCCCTGCAAATAAATAATTTCCAAGCCTTCGCGAAAATTATTTCCTTATTATTATTGCCTTGTTGGGTTTTAATAAATTGTAAAAAATCTATGTCGATTTGAGTTCTTGGAAGGGCTGGAAGTGATTTAACGTTCCAAAAAGAAAGAAACAAGACCTTAAAGTGAATTCAGGTAAGAGTACTTATTTCGAGGCGGCTTTAATGACCCGTAAGTTAACACTCTCAGGTCAATCCATTAATTTTTTTCGTCGGTATCGAGATCGATTCACAAACATCATCACGATTTTTTACGCTTGATAAGCTTATAAAATCGCTAAATAAATATTTTGTTACTCGAACGACCATTGTGGCGTCGGATTAAGTACGCCGTCTGGTACATTACTGTTTTTTCGTCATCGCGCCATTTTTTATAATCATATATTTTTTCGGCTCGGTATCGATGGTCGAACCATCATTATGTACGATAAGCCGAGATCAGATTTCGAGCGATCGAATTTACATTAATTTTATTTCTGTTGTAATGTTCGTATCTAATATTGGGAGTTTTCTTTCGGTCGATAAGTTTGGTATAAATGCTATCTGTTGTATGTACGCTCTTGAAGTTTATATTATTTTTGATTTTATTGAAACGATTTTGTGTTGTCATTATGCATTTTAAAATATGAGTGTAACGAATTGTGTTTGTTTATTATTTGTATGCTTGTGTATTTTTTCGGTTACTTCAATAGGACTGACTGGTTTTCGTGCGTTTCGGTTTGTTTATTCATTTTGTATGCTTCTTTCTCGTGATTCAAAATATCCGTAACACAGTGCTACAAAATTAGTTGTACTTTTTATTCTGTCATAGCTTACATTTTTTACAACTGCTCTCCGAAAAGTAAACGAACAATATCCATTAGTTAAATTTTTTCGAACTCTGCTTACTCCCAGTTTTAGGCGTGCTGTGGCATCTATTCTGATTTTGGTCATTGTCCATTAGAGTCTGATTCTTTTTAAATCGTTTGTTTGCTATAGAGTAGTGCTGATCAACCTTTTTGTTTGCTAGAACTACTTGGACATATCGACTTCTTAGTGTCAACTACATAAATGCAAAAATGATATTCATATTGTGTTTAAATCATTTTGAAACACAATATTGAAATGAAACATTAGAACAATCGCAATATTTATTTTTTTTGTACACATATTAATGTAGTTACACCGACTTGACACTAAGCAATCAATACATACATATATGTATAGTATATACATATTTTTTAATTTATATTTAACCATGATGTCATTGCGGGTTCCCTCCGCACGACACATATGGTATTAAACTTGTACATACATACATACATTTATAGATTATAAATTTGAAATCATATTATAATAGTGGTTTAGATGGTTTTGCCTATTTAATGAGGAACCGTTTCAACAACGAAATCAAATAAGTTGGTAAATTTATAAGAAACGATCAACTCTCAAATATCCAAGTCTGACCAGCAACACTGCAGAAATACTCCGAATAAATTTTTTTCAATCGAGGTCAACTCATGGCTCGACCCTGTGAACCTCGGTGTTTAGCATAATCGCGACCGCCAAGCTATACTGCTGGCTATGCATCTGTCAAATAGATTGCGCGAACAAGAATTTCTGAAATTTCTATTCATATTTGTATTCTTTTAAATTAAATTTCAACTAGATGCTGAAAAACTGGTCATTTTATCATTTTGATAATTTATGAGATTTTTCACATGACTTACATACGTTTCTTAAAAATGACATTTTTATTTGTTTTGCTAACATTAATTAGTAATATGATGAAAATTCTAAAATAAAAAAATAAAATGGATTCTAAAAATGCTCGGATACATGAACTAGTCTGATAATCTTTACTTTGCAGCTAAAGGATTAAGATCGTGGAGTTTATTTAGCATTCAAGTCCGTTAAGAAAGTTTATGAATCACTCATTGTTTTTTAATTGTTAATTGATAATTCTCATTTTCAACGAAGAAGTTGATAATGCGTTTCAATAATTTCATAATAATGCGCTTTTATTTAGCGGTGGATAGTATTACTTATTGTTAAGATTTTTCAATAAGTAATTTAGCGTTTTTAGGTAAAAGTCTTTTTGAATGATTCTGATGGACCACTGTGGTGATGTGTACGCGGTGTATTTGACTATAATTTGTCCCGTTGAACCGAACCGGCACGAATGGTAAATTGAACCAATTGAGACTAAATGCCTCGCCAATTTCGACTCCACACACTTGTGTTTGCGTTGGATTTACTCGTATAATAATTGTATGATATGCCCGCTTTAACACTCATCTTCAATACATCCAAATATTTCAACAGTTTTATCCAAAACCAATGATCGGAGCGTTTCCAAGAAAGATCGCGAGTGCTCAGGGCTCTCTCTCTCTCGCTATAAAAATAATCTCGCGGTACAATCGGGATGATTGTAGTTAAGATATACTTTATGGACGATGTTAACGATTCAGATGTATTTTCTTGAGATGTTGAAAATGTCTTTTATTTCAGACACGAATCGTTTCGATTCGTACGCATTGGAATGCATTCAACTGTTTTGTCTGTAATTATTGTTTGAAATGAGCTACGATGCTGGATGCGTATACATACATATGTATGTACTCGTTTGGTGTCGCTCGGGTCAAGTGAGGATTGTTTGGTCTTTCAATATTCAACGTCCCGTTTTAGTTAGACGACATGCGGCATGTGTTTCATTGGAAGTCTTCCTTTCTTCATTGAGCATCCGGAGTCACATCCTGATTTAAATTTTCCCATACGGTGTTACGTCGATTCCCATCTATTATAATCCATTGTTTGTATGAAGTATGTAAATTTAATACGATTTTACATGACAGGTTAATTGAGCATTATTTAATTTTTTTTTTCCAGGATTTGTCTCTTGTTCGCCGTCACCATGTAAAAGTGGCGGGAATTGTGTTTCATCTCCACGTGCAGATTCACATTGCAAGTGAGTATACTTTTTATTATTTTTATACGAATCTGTATGTGGTATGAATTTCAAATAGTCGAGATGATGTATACAATTCTAAGTTTTTTTTTTTTTTAACATTTACATCAAGTTTTTATATAGCTAAAGCTTAGTCAAAATATCAAATATGGAACATATTCATACTGTAATGAAGGCACATTGAACCCATTTGATGTTCACCACAACATTTGGCCTCGGGTCAAACACATGTGCTTCCATGGGAACTGTACCGATATTTTAAAACACTGATGTTTAAACTTTTCTCTATTCTTATTTCAGTCTTTAAGATTTTTACTACATGAATCTGCTGAAATTAATATTTTTTTGGTTTCTTAATTTTTCGTTTTCTAATAAAATATATCTATATACACTTGTAGTATTCCGAACATACCTGGTTCGATCTAAATAAAATCAAGTAGATAATTTTGTATTCAAGATGCTTAAAGATTAATATCATAATTTATCGTCATAATTAAATAGCGGACCCAGAGTGCGCCGTTCATTGTTCACATGTTGTAAATGCATTGTTAAAGGTTTGCCGAACTTTTTTTACAAAGCATTTACAATAATTGAACAATAGACGGCGCGCTCTGGGTCCGCGCTTTAGTCATAATCATTAGACTTCGGCTAAGGTTTAAGATTGCAAATAACAATAGACCGTTCCATTAGTGTTCAAAGCAAGAGAGCAAATAAAGCATGTTTTTTCCAAGAAATTACCACTAGTTAACCTTTTTTTTTCCATAGTATCAAAACCTAGCGGCCCTTAAATCATCATCATTCACAGCCATTTATTTGCCACCCACTGCTAGACGAAGGCCTCTTCAACACGCTTCTAATCTGTATTTTGTTCCAATCTGGCTGTGTTTTGAGTAATTCATCCATCCTTATCCCACACATTTTTACAAGGTTTTTTCGATTTCATCCACCCATCTTCTCTGTAGCTGTCCTTGCCCTCTTTTACATCTTCTCGGGTACCATTCCAGCACTCCTTTCGTCCATTTTTCTAGCTACGTGACCCGCCCATTCAAATACAAAAAATCTAACTTTAACAATTTCTATAAAAAATTGTTAACGATTTCAATCTTTTTCGTTGTTTCGTTAGTTTGAAATATAGCTACTGGGTTGTGGTAAAAACCCGAGCGATATGTAATGCTTCTCAGATATGAGCAATGGTATGGATTTAGGGTAGGATTTCATGACAAATTGAATGTGCAACTGTTTGAACACTACTGTACCGGTTGTAAAATCTCAGATTTTTTTGTGGAAGCACATGTGTCCTGAACTGTTTTTTTTTATTTCAGTTAAATTTTACACGTGTAACTAAACCGAATATGAGACATCGTCGATAGTTTTGTGGGATTATTGCTATTATTTGTGACAGATGCGCATTTTATGATCCCTCTCGATCGCCACACACCCCCTTCATTCCACACAAAAGTGAACAAATCCGCTGCGACGATAAAAATAGCGGACAGTTTTTTTAATACATTGTATTATATACATATATTGTCGGGGCGTACAAGTGCCCCTAATGAATGAATGCCGTCCTCGCCCTCGGATTTGAGGGCGATTTTAATTTTAAATCAATTACGCACTCGACATTGTAATCAAATCTGCTATTATATTTTGATCAGTCTTTAAACGAGCTACGTATCCGTTCAAAATTACGAACCCAGTCTTTTGTGTTTGTTTAAATTAAATTCGAATTAAACATGTCATGTGCCACATACGCTACATTTGACATCCGATCTCCACGCTTCGTCGAATTTTCGCATTTGTAGAATTTAACGCGCGTTCACTCTCATTACTATGCATGGAATTGTGCTTTATTGCACATTTGTTCATGTGCTGATGAACGTGTGTTATTATTTTTGTATATTGAATTATATGCTGCATCATATAGATACCATACATTGTATGTAGGTACAGATGTTTATTTTGTATTTTTTCTTTTCATTGTTGTAAGTTTTGCTTTGAATAGTGATTTATTTAGCGGTGCATTTTTGGGGGTGGTTGTGGGGTGTTTGCATCTGTCGTTGTGATGCTCGCGCTGTCAAGTGTGGGAAACTTGCTCTCGAGTGGGCAACTGATACATCTCTCTTCCTGCTCCGTAGTACAACGCACACACAACAAGTGCGTTTAACCCCACGTCGACCGAAATTAAATATGCGGGGGAAATAATATTCATTTTTAACGCGTACGCCTATTCGGGTGCGTTGCATTATGGATGATGCTGCCGAAAACGTTGACAGTAAAATTATCTTAATCGGCCAATTTGAAGTGCGTTATTCGGCAATGTATGCTGTTTTTTTTTTGTTTTGTATTTTTATTTTCTTGTGCCGGTCGTGTGCAAGCGTCTCTGGGTAAATTTCGCGATAAACGGTCGGTTGTCCGTCTGCAATCATCTCTTACAGACGGAGCATCTCTCCATCGTTCGTCTCAGAAGCCGCTTTTGATACGCCATTTACCGAGGAATTGCGCTCCGTGCAAAAAATAGCTCCGATGCAGGCAGCAACGTCTCTCTCACTCATCACTGTTCTCGTATCGTGACCTGTACTCATTTAACAATAATTTTAATTCGTTCCCGATGGACCTTTCAGTGGCGACGGTGGAATTAGTGGCGTGGGTGTGTAAATTTTTTAATTGGTTTTGCGCTTTGTACATGGTGGTATATTTTTTGTTTCTGTCCAATCTTTAAATATAAGGCGATGTGTCTTTATATTCTTCCAAGTAAAATCGGGTGATTTTTTACAACTTTATATTGGAGAGGTAGAAGGCGCCTCTAATTTAAGAAAAAGAAAACACGAATGCAATTTTACAATGTATGGTAGATGATATCTATCAGATAGGTTACTTTGGTATCGAATTCCTAGATATTTTAAGGATTCAATTATTGTTCAACTTTTTTTGTACTTTTTTACATTGTAGTTTTGTTGACGTTATTTTTAAGAACGACGCTTTAAAAATATAAGAAAAAGACAAAGCCATATATTGGAATTCAATGAATGACTGATATTTTGATTCTTTATATATGTACCTACATATATACAAATTTTCTTACCTAATAGTATTGAATGAACAGTTTTCTGTATGCACATTAAAGATAATGAATGCTATAAAGCAAATCTATTTTATGCAGTACGACAATAATCCCACAAATGTATCCAATTGGGGATCGAATGAATCCATTAGGACTAGACCAGTGTTTCCCGATCGTTTTCAATCCCCACTTCCGTGCTTCAAAAATCTCCATGCCCCTCGCTCCTATCATTTTGAACTTTCAATAAGTTGTGTTTCTACATACTTAGTAATTTCACCTATTCTATCACTAACAGTATTATCACTTAGTGGCATTTCTTTGACATATTTTTCATCTCAGTACTTTTTTTAGAAAAACTTATATGACTGGTTTAAATTAAACCTCCCCCATAGTCTGATTTTTCCCAGATTGAGCTTTGAGAAGAGAAATTTCATAGCCAGCTTGAAAAGTACGAATTTTGCTAGCATTTCGTGCAAAGAACAATGAGGTTATTGTTGATCTTTTTTCAAAATGCTTAGTTGCAGTATTCAAAATTAATTTCGGCAAAAGGAATTCTTAACAAAAATGCATGTAACAAATATTAATGATTTTCTCTTTATTCTCCCTCGAAGGGGCGCTTGCCCCAAGTTGATAAACACTGATTATGCTATTATCTACTATACCTACATATTGCATATCTAAAGCTAGAATACATTTTCTTAGTTCATACTAATTTGGACATGGTTTTTGGATCTTTTATGAAGAAAAAAGCTTACGTTATTGAATTCAAGGCAATCATTGTAGAATCAATTATTTTGTTTTCGGGTGTAGGTATATCAAAGTACTTGGTCGGGAGAAGATTTCCATGCGTGCTGTAATAATCGAATATACAAAAGTTGTATTCATGACGACTTTGAGAACTGAATAAGGATCCGTTGCTGATGCTAAAAGGCTGTCTTCCATAAAATAATAAGACGTTGACACCAGCATGACTTCATTTGCCACATTGATTGAATTTTAAATCCCGTTTTTTTTTATTATTCGATATGTGGTTACCGCGGTGTGGTGTCCACGAACTGTCGGTTATTGACAGTTGCGAACAATCGTCGTACTCGTTCGTGTTGAGTTATTCGCCGTGCTATACTGACAGCGAACACTCCCACATATTTTGCGAACCTTTCATCCTTCGCTGTCCTTCGCAGGAATGTCGGACAAACATTTCGAACATCTAATTGTAATATTGTTATTCGTGACGGATTGTTCTATTTGACGTTAAATATTAATGTATCATCAATCTTTATTTACACATGTCCGTGTCGTTGTTTGTCATACTGTGAGATATGTATTTGGGTTCTACAAATTTTGCTTGTACATATTTGTTCAGGAAATTGTGGTGTCCGGTGAAGAGATAGGCTTTCTAAGTTATTAACAGAAATGTCATCATATACGCAATCTGGAGAAGAAGAAGAAGAAAAAAGTCGAAAATGTGGAGGTTCAGTTTTAGTCGGTGGCGATGAACGGTAAACGACATCCGCAACATACTCTCGTCGAAGATTATAATGTGGAATCGTGTGAATCTTGATTTTTTTGCTTCCTTGATTGCCGTTTAATTTTTATTTCGGCGATATCTTTATCGGTGACTTTTTTTCTTCGTATGCTTAAAACATATTTCACATATGCGTTGTCGTTTAGCATAATTCACGTATAATCAATGATGGATGTTTGTTTTTTATTTTTAATAAATCATGCTAATTTATCGAGTTTTTGTTGTCAATTGTGGGTTTCACGTTGACCCCCTCATCGATGTCTCTTTACTTCGCGTTCACTTTTTCATGCTTTCAAATTCTCATAACACCTGTCGTTTGGTTCTAGTTATTATTAGAACTGAATGCTTTTTGTATGACATTTTCTTCTACGTCAATTCCATTTTTATTGGCGATATCGATAAATTTTGTTTCGGAATTTCACTGAAGACTAAAAAGATAAATAATAATAATAATAGGAAAGCATGTCCTCTCAGAACAATGGACTCTTTTGTGATTCAGCGTTGTTTTATTTTTTGTCTGGGTGCTCACAAAAGGATGTAAGTGGAGAGGATTCTCGTGAACGGATAGTGGTTTTTTGTAGGCTTCTAAAACCCTCTGAACGAGACCGCCTTTTTAGATATGCGGGCCAAATAAAAAGATTTCTTGGTTATTTATATAGTAATATACACGAACTCACGTACAATATCTTCGAGGTTGACAATGTTTTTTTTTCATTTTTGCCTCATAATTTACATAAGCGTTTAAAAATCATCGCTCGTCTGTAGGCTAGTTAGTAAACACTACTGTCTGATGGGTTCATGTTATTTATACAATCTCTTTCCTAATATTTTTTAAAACAAAACAAAAACGTAATTTGGAATTCCAAAAGAAATATTTTGTAAGTTGGTTCCCGAAATGGTCCTAAATTGAGAGCACGTGTTGCGAGATCACGATTTGAGCGCGCGCCCCGCGGCAATTCGTGTGCCTCCACCACGAGCAGGATCCAGCTCTCGACGTATTGTACATCTCCCTTCCCACCCATTATTATTATATATCCCAAGTGTTCCATTCCCATGTTGTGGGCCCCACGAAGCTAAAAGCTGATGCGTTAATTACGATGAGACGCATATTTGTATTCATAATGGCGATTTCATACCCGATGCACATTCCCGATTTGAAATCTTTGAGTGTTTATTTTTTCGCCTATCAAAGAGGGCGGGTTTGTTGAGCTCACGTGCGTGAGAACCTGCGCACGCCCACTACTGCTACCGGTTTGCGCAACTTTCGTCTGTCGACTATCCTGATTTTATTGCGCCGTTTTCAATCATCGAATTCCATGCAGTGTCTGTCGGCAATCATACCTCTACAACCGTAATGGCAACGAGGAACAATCACACAGTAAAATGATCGACCGACAGCGTAATGGACCACAGTACAATCATCGCAACGCCCAATAGTATGCTCTGTTCTTTTCGATGCCATCGATGGCGGATTTCGATCACTACATATTAGGGTTCCCAACTAACTGCCTCAATTCATTACTTTATTATGTATACTACCTTCAGGTCAACAACAGAAATTGACCTTATATATACCAACTATTACGTTTACAATTTTTGGAGTAAGGTATACATAATGGACTCATTATGTGTTTTCCTATTATAACTTATTTTTTTACATACCTCTTCTTAGCTTGCAAACGATTTTTTAAACCAGAACATTAAGTTAATGGCAATACCGAACCATAATCGATTTAAAGTCGAAATATAATATGGATAATGTTTTCTTCTAGTGTATCATCGATCCCACCTTCTTAATAATATGAAGAAAAAACTGGTAAAAATACCAGATCAATGTTCTATTGGAGTTTGCCGATTTTATCTGACTTGATTGTTGCAAAATTCACACCATATATTCATACTACCCATCAAATCACTGTCTTTTACCACTTTATTTTGTTTTCTCCAGAAAACAATGGAAAAACGTAAAAAAAATTACAACACCCAATTCACTTCGTTGCATGTCAGACATACAAAAATGGATATGTGTTAAAAATGCAGCAGAGTCAAATATAATATATAATTTCGAAAGAGACTTTGTATGTATGTTTGTTTTTTGGTTACTATTTGATTGGCCATGTTTAAGCGGTTTCTATTAAAAATACCGAGCGAAGCCGGGTAAAAACACTAGTATATATGTATGTAATAATTTCAACATTCTTCCAATGTCCTCTTTTTATATTCGTTTCCAAAAACGTTTGCCGTGTATTTTTTTGATAATAAATAGAATGGTTCTTGTAAGTTGGAAACCCTATTTACAAGACAACCAGAGCTCGAAATGACATTTGACATTCGCCACATTCGTTCCGGTCCACGTAACGCAGCATTGTCTATCCATTTCGATTACGCGCAATTAATTTACATCATTATTGGATGGGGAGTGCTACAACAAAAGACCATACATACAGTACCATCACCTTTGGAAGTAAGTACGTACGTACATAGATCTCGAATCGCTCGTTCTGTGTTCATAGTCTTTTGAGTCGCGTAATTGTGCTAACGTCGACGGGGTGCGAGCGGGACACCGCTATATACATTATGCATTGCGTAGTCGAGGAGTGAGCGAGAAGGACTGTATCTGCCCGCAGGCTTGCGTTGTCCGATGTGTTGTGGCCGTTTGCTCGCTCGCTTATCCGGATCTCAGGGTGAACAGCGATCCAACTTCACCGGCTGCCTCTCTACTACATGATTCATTCGACACACACAGATACCTACATACAGATGGAACCATTTTACTAATGTCCGATCCGACAACTTTTTATGCACGCTTTGTGCTATTCTGTAACACGTGTACGTGTGTGTCTATCTGTACACGGCAGTGCTTCTTGAACTTTTTCGCTTTGCGGGGTCCACGAGCCTAATTAATGTCTTTACATTTTAATTTTTCACCTTTCATAAAATTTGCAATATTAAATAGAATGCAATGTATTATTATTTAATGCACCACATGTGAAATTGTATTTATTTATTTGAAAACTAAGAAAAACCTTGTAAATAGAAGAACTACAAAAGCCATTATTTAATAGGTTTGGTCCATTTATGTATAATACACATAGATGGGCCCTGACGTGTGATTTTGGTCGGAGATCTTGTCGTCACGAACTGAGGGGTGCGGGGGGTTTAACTAGCCGGGAAGTTGGGAAAAAATGTTTTTTTTCCTACGACGCAGCGGTACCTACCTACCTACTAAGATGCGCATGCGCCATGTATTTTGCATGTGCCATGTATTTTGCATGCTCCAAAAGGTAGACCAGTATAAGACGTGAGGGCGGATCTAGTGTATTATACATCAATGGTTTGGTCTCTATAAGTTACTGATCTATTTGGTAAGGCTATTTCAATTTTTTACCACTCTATGATAAAGGTAATGGATATAGTGGGGAAGGTGAAGATATTGAAATAGCAATGTGTGGGTCACGTAGTTAGAACAATGTACGAAAGGTTGACGAAATAATGGTACCCGAGACAAAAGGGTGAAAAGAAGACCGCAAGGAAGATGGCTAGACGAAATCAGAACTGTGGGGTGAGATGGATGAGAGTTGCGCAAAGCAGCGACGAATGGCAGCGTGTTGGAGAGGCTTTCATCCAGCAGCGGATGGTGAATGATGTAAATGATGATTTGAAAAGATGGATTCGCTTTTTTTATGTAAGAAATATATTTTTGAAGTCTGGAAGTATGACCTCTCATATTATCATATTAGTGTTTTTCTTGGACATAGCGTCAATCATAGTGGTTATTTATAATTTTGTATTATTATTTATAACTTCGATTTGATGGCCTCTCGTTCTTCTTGTTTCTAAAATTGCTTGCTTTCATAATATATGGAAGATTTGTCAAAAAAGAATGAATACATTTGTATTGACATTTCATTGATTCTTCGTTTGCAACGGTTGAGAATGAATTATAATATTATACCATTTTTTTTCTTTTGGAAAAAAAAAACTAAATCTTTATGAAAAAATGCTAATGAAATTGAAACTTAGAATATTGTTGCTGCGATTGAAGCTTTGAGAAACGCCATAATGTTTTTCTATATATTGTATAAAGAAAATAATTTCTTTTCATCTCAGAGACGTGACGAATCGTACACTATCACTGTTTGTATTGCACATGGATCCTCTATTCAAATGACTATGATGAGATGGCACATTCGTGTGTATTTATTTAACTCGCCTTTTATGGACGTCGAATTTTTCATTCGAATTGATGCTGTTCCTATTAATTAATTGCTTTTATGTTAATTTTTTTTTGCAAATCCGCGAATTCGACTTATAAATCATTCGCCTATACGAGATACATAAATTTTTTCTATGCAAAACCGGCTAATAATATACATATATGTCTTGTATTAGCTATTCAGTATACGACGCTTTGTTGGTATGCAGTATGTGAGCGAAGTGTTTAGGAATGTATCTATGTATGAGAAGTGCGCCTTTCGTAATTGTTGCACAACTGGATTTTTTTTTTGGTACTTTTTGTTATTAATCCTCCCCTCCCCTCTCAACTGCGAGTTGTCATGTCTAATGCTGATTTTGCGGAACGGTGTCGGTTTCTTCTTCTTTGCGAATAAATGGGTCGATCTATATCACACGGTGCAATAAAAAGAGAGACGATTTTGTTCGATTGGAGATGCCAGTTTGAATTGATTATATTTTTTTTGGTCGATCTTGTGTCCAGATCGCTGTTGAAACGTTGACGAAAATTGATAGTTTGATACGTAACTACCGTTGTGTGATGTTTATGTTTTCCCACATAGCTTCGATATCGCAATTCATATATTGGTTTATTTTTATGGTTTTGCCTCTGTTTCTGGTTTTAGTTTTATCTTTGGCATCGTCTTTCGATGCGGCGTGGGTGTTGAATTCTTGCTGACCGTACCACAGAGTCCGTTGCATGGTTCGATGCGAAAATCTATCGGTTGGAAGGGGACAGAATATGGATAAACGAGCTTCTTATCTGCCCAGTGTCATCGTCAACTTGCACATAACATTACCCCGGCGAAAACTATAAATCTTGGGGTTTTCAACCTTGCGACCGCAGCGTCTACTTTTTAATTAGATTTATCTGTTATGAAAGCTATATCAGTTCGATTCTAACTATTCTCAACTTGCTTTGAATACCTTTATAAATAAGTGAGCTTCATTTTATCATATTTGAAACCATGCACAGAGTATACTTATTTTGCTTTTTGAATGATTATTTCGTATTGTATATTTAAGAATCAGGGTTGCCTAATATTCTGGATTGTGAACGCTACGTATTTACTTAATTATGACGAATTGCAATGTTTGTGAAAAAGTGAAGAGGAACTCTTGAATTCTAGCACTCGACTTTGAGAGGAAGAAGTATTGGTTAAACACTTCATTGAGTACTTGTGTACGAAATCGATAAAAAAATCTCGAATGAGAATTCGATTTGGTAGTATGTACGTGTTTGTATAATGAATTTCTGCTGTCTCAATTGTAATAAAAATAATATGAAATTAATGCTTTCAACGTATTATATTTCATAAGAAGTGTGGTCAGCTAGCTTCCTTCTGTGCGATGTGCTTCTCGTATTCACCAACTGGTGTGTATTTACGATGTTGTGAAGTGTACTGTTTTTTTTTTAATTGAACATGAGATACATATGGGAATTTTAATAAAACCATTTCGCTTAAAACTTACGTAATTTATTTCCCAGCAAAGAACGGCGCTCTGTGGCTAAATGATAATTTACGTTCACGGATTACTTCTAGTGAAATCTGATCGGTTACGAATATATTTATTTAGTTATCAGCAGTATAACCGGTTCTCTTTTTATATTAGTATCTTAATTGTATTCTTCACGTTATACATACTCAAACTATACACGTGAAGATATTCTCGAAATGTCAAGTTATCTTTATTGGCGTGCAATTTTATACACGTCATCCTCGCGAAGGATTGAATTTTCGATGGTTTTTTTCCATCCACTTAAAAGTCACGTATCCGATCTGATTTAGTGGTTTTATTATATCAAAAAAAAAAACAAACATTTTGTTTTCGTTCTGTGGAATCTTCGCGTTTCTTTCTCCTTAGAAATCGATATCATAACGGTTGTAACGCGTCGTCAGTGTCATTTTTCTACGACGCCTGTTTTTACATGTATAAGAATCAGGTATACGTTATTCACTTAAAAGCGTGATGATACCTCTACAATTATGTGTATTTACATAGGCAGCGTCCGCGGAGCGTGGTAATGCGGGATAATAGGATTTTTGAGCGTGACCTGATGATGACCAGCGGAATGGCTACTGAAGCAGCTCTGCTTCCAGTCACGATCACTCAATTCGACCTTATTTTATAACACCTTATTTCACGGTTTCTCTCAACCCCGAATTTCACACAAAAACGTCAGATCATCTCGCTTCGCCGTTGAAGACTTACTTAACTTTACGTCACATGCGCCACTCAGTTATTTTTTTTAATAACCCAAAGGCACTGTTGTGAGATGCACATTGGTATGATTTTTAGTTTTCGTCTTCACTATTTACTCGTAAAAGGAATTTTAGTTTGTTTGGTTATATGCAGGTGTTTCTAGGGTTGTTTATCTTATGAATATGCTGCCTCCTTTAGCCAGCATCGCATCGTTGGGTATGGGTCACAATTTGAATATTCCATTAACGCCTTTTCAGTTTTTTTTTTACTGTTCAGATAAATAAAATTGTTTTTAAGCATTATAATATGGTTTTGAATTGCACATGTTCTTAACACATGTGTATTTTTTGCGTTGGCCATATTGCATGTCTCAATCTGCAAATCTCTTCGACACACCAGCTACACACACACAACTATGTATATACGACAATTTTTACTAATTTGCGTATTACTTGAAAATAATCATGAAAAAAAAGGATCCAACTCATAAAATCAATATATTTTTATTGTATTTACTAAATTTAATAATTATGCCATTGCTTTTCACTTTATCTATGTACGTAGTAACAATAGATTAATTTTTGTGATCATGCGAAAATTTGAACTGGATATTTAGACTGATTCGAACTCAGAATCGATCAATGATGACGTTTTCATGATCTAGAAAAAGTGTGTGTGTGGCTGTGTATTTTGGCGATTTTTCGAACATCGTTCTTCCTATCGAACTGAAACTTAGTTTCGGTCACTGAAATTCTTATCGATACGACGTAAATTTTTTCATTTTTTTTAGTTGACCGAAAATTGTACCTCCCCTTATAGGTGTCATCTTTTTTTATTTTCATGAAGTCGTGGGTTGGTCACATCCGAATTTTTTAGTACTGGTATGTGTTGCAAGTGAATCTATTTATGGGTTAATGGGTTGGTTCCTTTTTGCAGACCTACGTCTATTTTAATATGTGTTGTGCGTGCTGTGAAAGATATTTACTGTGAGCTGATAAATTTTTTATAGAACAAAATCTCATTAATTAATATTCAAATGGGTGCTCAGCGTTGCGCGCACGTAACAACAAACACCGATGAACATCCATGTTTCAATTCGTCGTACGTGTTTCGAGTATGCAACTCGAGTTCTCAAAATCTATATACACCTTGCATATGATAGAAAGAATGTCTTACGACACAGGCTACCTAACTGTTTATTTATTTTTTTATACTTATGTGTCTAATATTTTGTTTTGTTTCAGCTGCACCGCCAAGTTTGTGGGGGAATACTGTCAACACATGAACCCATGTTACACGGGACCGGGTCCACGCTGTCAGAATGGCGGCTCGTGTCGGGTGCTGGAAACTCCGAACGCATCCCCCAGCTTCATGTGCGAGTGTCCCGTGGGATACAGTGCTTCCTTGTGCGAAATCAAAGAAGAGAATGATTGTGATTCGCAACCTTGCAGCAATGGAGGCACTTGCATGCTCAAAAGTCTGCGAGAGTACCAGTGCATGTGTGCACCTGGGTTCACAGGTCGGTTCATTTATTTCATAATTATATAAGGCCCAATTCACACAGATGAAATATTGCAATTTGAATTGCCAATTAGAGCGGTAGAGTTAGAGGGATAAATGGATACCAATGATGTATCGAATTCGAATGTGTAGTACGATGCGGCTAGTTATTTTATTTTATATGTGCCATGACGGGAATTGCCTCAAGGCGACACATATGGTTAGATTAATTTTTGTGCTAACAATTTTCCAAACATAACAGTACATATAGAAATATAATACAAATAGAAACAACTATGGACAATAATTGATAAACATATATTTTGATATTCAGCAAATTTTGCAAGAAATACATTATGTAGGTAGTAGCATTTATAAGATTCAACAAATTCGAGATTTGAATAACTCGAATTTGCGAGAAACAGAAGGATACCGATTTATTGAATACGTCACAACAGTTATGCTGAAAAAAATCGGAAATTCCTACAGCAGACCGTTGATCTGTGTTTTAATAACCACAAGATCTCGCTAGCAGCGTATTTGTCTAAAACTTGAACTCATGACATGTCTACTGGTATGCAATAGTGAATTCAACCAGTGCAGTATGTTGCGGATCATCATCATTCACAGCCATTCGCTATCCACCGCCTGGATGAAGGATTCTTCAACATGCTTCCACTCGTCTCTGTTTTAGGCAACTCTCATTCTCTCAAAAATCTCATCCCACACAATTTTCTGATTTCATCCATCCATCTTCTTTGTAGCTTTACTTACACTCTTTTACATTCTCTCGGGTACCATTCGAGCACTCCTTTCGTCTATTCTTCTATCTACGTGACCCGCCCATTGTGATTTCAATCTCTTTACTCTCATCATTACACCAACCACCTTGTTCAAGTACAAAAAATCTAACTTTAGAAATTTCAGTTATCATCTCTTTTGCGGCCTTCTTTTACCCACCTTTTGTCTATTTTTCTAGCTATGTAACCGTAATTAATATTGCCATTTCATTCACTCCCTCTACTATATCCACTACCCTTGTCATACTTGTCCCATGCATTTCGTTTTCTATCTTTCCGCATCAGCGTTCCATACTCCTTTAAGTGAGATATTTAATACTCAAAACATTTTCAATGATCCGGATCAGTATTTGAGTCATGTCTACCAAATAAAACTCGTTTAATATTTACATTGAGGTCATACATTTTGGCCTTTAGTTAATCTTATTTTTTGTTTGAAATTTTGCTTTCCCCAAGGAACTATGTATGTACTTACACATATTGAAGTATTCGACCCTATTGACTGAATTGATCATGTTGTGTTGTATACTAAACCTCAATTAGTTTGACATTTCAGCAACTAATTGACATTTTGTACTAATAATTTCTGATTTTTGTCATTTTTTCTTCGTGTAGCCAAATATTATACGTCTGTGCTAGATTTTTTCAATTAATTTTATGTCATGTATTGGTTCTGTGTGACCTGGGTGTTTAAGGTAACGAACTGATAGCTTTTGGAAAGTTGTATTAATTTGTGAATTTTTATTATGATGCAGGTGCCCAGTGCGAATCTCAGGACCATTGCGCATCTCAACCTTGTCGCAACGGTGCAACGTGCTCTTCTACTAAGGACAGTTACACTTGCGAGTGTGCCGCAGGCTTTGCCGGTGTCCAATGCTCCGACGATGTCGTGGAGTGCAAGATGGAGCCGTGTCAACACGGAAAATGCTTCAACACGCATGGAAGCTACTCGTAAGTGTTATCAATATGCTCGATCTTTTTTCACCGCCGGACAGTTTTCAATTTAATTTAATCGCACATGTTATCCGAGTAACTGAACCGAGAAGAAAGCTTCACGTGTTCTCTTGGTCGCCGGTATGAATGAACAAGACCGTGCGAATCTTGCGAAAGAATGCGGTTAGTGAGCAAGATCGGAACCGACGATGATGATGAATAATATCGGCTTTTTAGTAACGTCAAATTATTACGCATATATGATTAGAGCGGTATTGAACAATGAAATTAATATTTTTCTACTTCGCAGGTGTATTTGCAATGCCGGATTTACGGGCCGGGATTGCGAGAGTGAATACTACCCGTGTAATCCGTCTCCTTGTGCCAATGGTGGAAAATGTCAAAAGACGAATGCCTACTCCTACGAATGCGAATGTCCTGATGGTGAGTTTTAATTTTAGTTATATTTTAAGTCGTTTTATAGAAACCGTGACAAAATCTTGTAATGAGTTATAGAAAATTATGTAAATATTATGGTATGTTTTTCATAAAAGATTGTTAATTTGAATAATGTTAATTGCTAATTGAGTTGTTTAATAGTCTTCTGGCAATCTTGATATCCTTCGATTATGGTGGAACACAATCGTGGCAGCTGGAGATTTTTTCTTAGTTCGTTTGGGTTCCCCTAAAAATGCTTTGACTTTTGAAATATTGATTTCAAAACGTTGACCGATTACATGAAGACAAATAAATACACAACTCTCGAAATGCCAAATCAACATGAGGTTTTATAATATTGAAAATTTAAATTGTCTCGTGGAGCTTTACATACATATATAATTCGCCTTTCCGAAAACAATTTTCTCCACTACCGGTATACCGGTATTTACCGGTAAATAACACTTTTTTTTCGATTATTAGATGTGGTTACTTTTGTAAAAACGTTAACTTAATTGATTACTAATTAGAAATAAATTTCATATGAATAATGTCTTAAAAAAGGTGAACAATGTCCATTCGCTTTAACCAATCATATTTCTTTATAGTTTGGATCATAATTGAAACAATCGTCTGATCACATTATTTGCAATTCGGAAGCTCTGTGTTGCTATTCTCAAGCAAGCATCAGCGTATCCAATTTTACGAATTCATCTTTTTGGACATTTAATACTGAAAATTAATAAATTCCAGATTACATATTCCACAATACGCCATTTGCTTCGACCTTTAATGCTTGCTTATATGCTTGTATATATGCTTTTATATGTACTTAATTTCGCGATAAAACAATTTCCGGTAAATTTGCCAATTTACCGGATAGTACCGATTACCACGTTTTGACGATTTACAGGTAAACTGGTATACTTGCAAAACTTTTCTTTTTGAGTGGATTTTTTTGTGTCTATGCTTTCATATATCTTCATTTGCACATGTATAGTTTTGAATTATTTCTTAGCGCAGGGTTTCTCAAACTTCGTCTACAGAACACTGACAACTTAACGGAACACCTTGGTTATTTAATTGGATAGGCAGTTGCTATGAAATATTTGGATTTAAACCATTTCAGACGCATATTTATTTTGATAATCTTTCACCGAACACTCGCACACACTCCGGAACACCAGTGTTCAACGGAACGTACATATGTATTTTAAAGTAACCTTGTTTTATATATGTACATATGTTGCATAGTATGCAATGCATAATATCAAATCTTTTCACGGGCTAGTCACGCCATGCATACATTAAAGTCACCGATCATTGACGGATGTTACCGAAAGGGTCGATTTAAATTCAAATTGGATTAAAAGGACCTTTTCTGCTGGGCTTGCTATGGTCGTAGTCATTGGTTTGCGTGTCGTCTGAAGACGTTGCGTTCCCGAGCCGTGTTGTGGGCGGCTGTCTGTATGGTTGTGTTGGGCCACGAGAGCAACAACAATGATCCCGGCACCAGTGCGAGAGGACAAGACACAAGAGTGTGCTGGTCTGTGGGCTTGGTATTGGTGTGGTCGTGTTTAGCCGGAGGCGCGCCCTTCCGTCATGAGCGGCGGCCAGGCGGTTCTCAGGGCGCGGAGACACGCGCTGGACCGCGAGATAATGCAGAAATTCCCAATCATATACCATCTCTCTCATATCGCACAGTTGTGACTCTTTATTATCATTTAAATCTAAACCGGTCGATTATTTCATTAGTTTTCAAAACGATGATATTATGCTGTTTTGGATATAAAACACACTCAAAAGCGCGGTACGGGACGCGTACGTGGACTTCAGCTGTGATAGGCGTATCTTTATGTCAATATTAATTCATATGATCGTATTATTTCAAAGTTTCCCCTACATTTATTTAAATATGGGAATCACTGTCAATACAAGGTATCAATATTACTGAAAACACTCCAGGGGGTGCGATTTCCGAAGGGACGCAACAACGATACAGATTTGGCGCACCGGAGTATGTCTAGCGTTTTTTTTTCTTGTGCAAAACTATCTAAAAAACGTGCCCCGTACCTATCGTGTGTTTTACCATCATGCACTTTCAGTGAATTGGAAGAAAAATACGCGATTTGTGTTGGTCTGGATTTCTATTGATAGGAATTGCTCATGCTGGAGTTCATAACAAAGCTCGTCGACAAATAGGAATCTGGATCTACATTTTGGGGTTTTTTGTTTTGCGAAGTTACGTGACATAAGATACGTACCTATATGTTTATTCCCAATCACCGTACTATTCAATATTTTTGTCAGTTTACGTTAATTTTATGTTGTAAATACTTAATTGAAATAGTAAGAGCTGATTTTCAGATTACATTACTATGCCTGTCGAAAAACGATTGTATTATATATTAACTGCATGTTTTAAAGTCATTTGTCGATCGCATCCAATTAAATCAATTCATGTTTCCACTATCTGCTTTTGAATAACATACGGCGCAGACACACTTAATCGGTAGACTCCAGCTGTGAATGGGTGTGTCTTATGTCATTGTTAATTCGTACGGTTTTATTATTTCGACTATTATTTTATTCTCCTACATTTCTTCAAAAGTGGGAATCACCGTCAATACAAGGAAAATATTTCACCGAAAACACTTCGGGGGTGAGTTTTGGCCTGGCATAGATCAGGCGTGCCTGCGTTTTTTACATGTGCAATAACTATCTAAAAAAAAAAACACGTGCCACGTAACCACTCCTTGTGTCTGCGCCCTTATACTATTTTCTTAAAAATAAAGACTGGTGATTAAATATCTTCAAATTATGTACGTAAAAACAATTTGAAAGATCTGTTTTAATCCTTTCGGTATTTTATGCAACTCACATGATCAATTGACAACTGCCGTTGTATGATTTTTTAGTTATATCCTTTTTGCATACAATTAATTTTGCAAACAATATTAGAAATGTTATTACAGTTTCGCGTGGTATTTTAGAATTGCACACGCCATAGTAGCACCGAATTGTATTCATCTCACGAGTTCTCATTTTGATCGGAGCGATTCATGCCTCCGATAGCACCACCTGCCATGCCGGTTCCATTTTCTAAAAGATGTCTCGATTACACAAGTTCTATTAATGTTCCGCATATGAGAGGGAAAAAAACTAGTTTGATTTATTCGCAATTGTATAAATTATAATTCAGATTATCAGTTCCGTTCGCATCGGCAACGATCTTTTTATTAGCCCGTTACCATATTATGTGCATCAATTACGCTTCTGAATTGTGTTGTCAAAAAATATGGGAAATTCGCGCGGCTTCAGTATCTATGAGAAAGCACCTCTCGTAGTTCAGAGCTGGTAAACTTTGAATAATTTTCCAAATTTACATGTATTTGGGATATTTTTTCTGTGTACCAAAAGATGGTGCAGGTTGAGAGCGCCTGCTCCCTTGGGCGGAGCCGGTGTGACCGTCTACTAACAATGCTTTCTCACGTTTGTCCGATCGACCGCACTCGCTTATTACCTGTCTTCGAGTGCTTCTCCAACTATGACGATACGCAACCAAAACTCTAAGAATTGGATTAATTACCCTACACGCCTTCTTGTGATATTTATCTTGGGTTTGCGCAACGGCGCCACTCTACTCGTTTTGTGTATATTAAAAATATAAAAGGCGACGAGGACGTTCCAAAACTTGTGAATATCAGCGCCACGTGCAAGTTTTTGTAAATGGGCTATGTCTTAATGTTAGTGTTTCGGTTTTTTTTGTTAATGCGTGCCGAGAAGGCAGCGGATTAATCCCAAATCCGCGGTTGGAGGACGATGCCCGGCCTACATAGTTAAAGGATTGCCCCGGGCAGAACCGCGTGATTGGACCAGAGAACATGCTGTTCCAATCGTCTCGATTCTATGTGGTCTTGTGGTCTCCACATGTCGTCTCAAACTATCCTCTCATCTCTTGGCAACGTCTGCGAAGAAGCTTTTATCGCTTTGCATTCGATGGTCGGCCAAAATCGATGCCATTCATTGGCTTTACCATGTTGGGCGTGGTTGAAAGCCTCCTTGCCACTTTCTCATTTTATATAGCCGGTTGCCATTTGCTTGCTCATTGAGAATGTATGCATAGGTGTGGGGGCCTCTTTAATTTTGTATACTTAAGTGCATTATTATAAAGAAGTTGGTTAAAGTTTTCGATATTTTTTTACTCATACCATGTTTGAACGTACATACATAGTTTTGTATAAAGGCGCAGACACACTAAAAGTTTTTTTTTTAGACAGTTTTGCACGTGTAAAAAAACATTAGCACGCTTGTTCTATGCTATGACACCCAGGCCAAAAATTCTTGTATTGACATGTGTAGGTTTGATGGCGATCGATAACGGTGATTCCCATATTTGAAGGAATGTAGGAGAAACAGCGAAAATAAAAAGCTCTGCAGTGTGAAATATGATCTTTCACCACAGAAGGCCAAGAACGCGCCCATGCCGCACGATTCAGTGTGTTTGGGGCTCAAAGGGCCGGGCCGCACCGTGCAACTTTGTCGGCTGACTTGTTGCGCGACACGAAAAAATGTATGGAAATGTGTGCGACAAACAAGTTGACGAGTGTGGCATGTTCCATCTACCTGCATGCATTGGTCTGGTCGCTCTCAACCAAGTTGTTCGCGAGTTGAGCGGTGCGGCCCGGCCCAAAGGATCTATGTTAACCAGCAACATAGATCAATGGTTAGAATGTAATGCTTTCAATTTTATGGTCATGGGTTATATTCCTGATGTGTACTGCTGGCCAACTTTGGATATGTGACTCCAAGGTCGATCGTTTGCCAATTTATCTGATTTCATTGAAACGGCTCCAACAAATTGGCATTCCTGTCGTATCTCTCTCTCGCAAATTCGAGTTATTCAGCATCTTGATTTTCGCTGATTTGTATAAACGCTGCAAATTTGTCCATAGATGTCTCTGTGGATGTTGATCGTTATTTTTATTTGCCTTGTACATATAATACTTACAATGTTTGACCATAGATGTAGTGTAAAAATAAATGGGTATAAAATAAAATAAAAATAAACAACGTCAATCGCTGGTTGCGTACTGTCACTGTTTTAAAATTTTTTGCGACACCTAGAGTACTAGAGGAGGTGTATGTTATTTTGTGTACTCGATGCTCAGATGCGCCCGTATAACCATTAAGTTGCAATTATTTATTTAGCGAATGTAATATAATTCATTGGACGGTTTGTCAACCTTTATGTAAATTTCAGTCTCGAGATAAACCTCCTTGAGATACCCTATAAAGAGTTAAAAACTGGAATTGTCATATTGGCTATTTAAATGGTTTCTCGTGTACATCGTATTGGCATGTTTGATATCTACCGTTTCACATAACTTATAGCGATTGGCATTTAATCATACTTTTGTATAATAATTAAAACGAGTAGTGATCGATGCGATGTACATATGTATATGTAAACAACTCGCTATAATTGCTATCGATAATTTCGAACGAGCCCAAATCGCTATTTCACAATGTTGTGAAATCCGCATAAAAGAGTATTCGCGCAGATGCGCCACGCGTATACAAAAACCGGTAGCACAGAAGTAAATTAGCTGTCGCTCATTTATTTTATAACATCCATATATATATTTAGTAATTTCGTTTTGGTATAATCATCGTGTGACTTTTTACGGTGTGTACTGCTTTCCGATGAAGTTTTCATCGAATTTCAATTTATTTCCAATATGTAAGAGAGGAATGCACAAACGACCTTGCGGTAGAGAGACGAGCGTGTAAGTTTTGACTAAATTTGATCGTGACTCTCAGCCATGCTATAGAATGCGAATTGCGTATCTCAAATGCGACGCATTTTTTTTTTATTCAAATCTAAAATCAGGGATGTAGAGTTGAAGTTTCTTATTATTATTATTATATTTTTATTTAATAATTTATGTTATCCAGCAACATACTTATTACATTATAGACATTGTTTAGCGTGTAATGAAATCTACTGAGGGGACATGGGTTCAATATCTGGCCCAGTGTTGCTGGCCAGACTTTGTATATATGTGACTCCAGGTCGATCGTTTCCTATCAGAGTCTGCCAACTTATCTGATTTCATCGTTGAAACGGTTCCACACAAATTGGCGAACTATCCTCATTTGTCACCATTATTTGAATATAATTTCAAATTTATATATGTACAAATTTGGCCATAGGTGTTGACTTGGGGCAAAAACTCCGTAATGGCACCATTTTGAATATATATTTTTTTAAATATAATAATATAATTTGCCAATTTATCTGATTTTCTCGCAATTCTCGAGCTTTTCAGCAATCTCGAATTTCGCTGAATTGTATAAAATGCTGCAAATGTACAAATTCGACCATAAATGTCTCAGTGGATGTTAATTGATATGTATTTACTGAATTCTTTAAAAATGCTGCAAATTTACAAATTTGACCATAGATGTTAATTGATATATATGTATATATATTTTCTTTGTATACTTGTATCAAATGTACAATGCTTCTGTCCAGGAAGGCGCATTGGGGTTACCTGTTAGGCCTTCCTGGCATAAAATTAAAAATAAATAAAACAAAATAAATATGTGAATGATCTTTAACGTATGTAGGGCTCATATTTGCGACGAGAGTGATTCACCAATACTTAATGAATGCAGATCTGAGATGCAATGCTTCTGTCTTTGTCTCTTTTTCTTATTACTGTCAATAGAGAAGATTCTAACAAGTGTATGACCGTAATTCCTAATAAAGATTGCGAAAAATGCATTCGAATATGTTGGCAATTTGAGGGCTATTTACTCTTTTTAACAACCTGTAATTTTTTTTTTAAATATGTTTATATGTAGGTACATATTAAAGAATTTAAACTATTTCAACTAGTTGACATTTTTAAAAGTCGGAGGTGTTGTGTAATTGTGGGAAAGTTTTGAAGTCAGATTCGCTGTTTTTTTTATCGAATCCATAGCCCTGCTTAAAATTCATCGACCGCTCACATTTTTTTTGTCTTGTCAATTTAGGATTCCGAGGTACAAATTGCGAGGAGAACATTGACGACTGTCCCGGTAACTTGTGTCAGAACGGGGCTACTTGTTTAGATTCAGTCAAGAACTACACATGCATCTGTCCGCCGACGTTTTCTGGCAATTTTTGCCAGATCGATGTAGACGAGTGCTCCCTGCGGTGAGTTCTTATATTTTATAACATATCTGATTTATACTTAGTTTTATTTCCGATCGAGATGTCATAATCCTTCTTTATGATTGCAGACCTTCCGTGTGTCAGAACGGTGCCACGTGCACCAATACCCACGGTGGCTTTTCTTGCATTTGCGTCAATGGCTGGACCGGCCCAGACTGTTCTGTCAACATCGACGATTGTGCCGATACTGCTTGCTTCAATGGTGCCACTTGTGTCGATCGTGTTGGTTCTTTCTATTGTCATTGCACTCCTGGGAAGACTGGTACATATTGTCTCGATTATAAACTGCTCATTGATGTCAATATAGTATTTTAATGAAAATCTCTTTATTTCGTATAGGCCTATTATGTCATCTCGATGATGCTTGCACATCGAACCCGTGCCACAAAGATGCTCTCTGTGATACAAGTCCCATCAATGGCTCTTATACATGCTCTTGTGCTAGTGGATATAAAGGAGTGGATTGTTCAGAAGATATCAATGAGTGCGAACAAGGCATGTTTTGT
This sequence comes from Arctopsyche grandis, assembly GCF_051622035.1. Classification (NCBI taxonomy): domain Eukaryota; kingdom Metazoa; phylum Arthropoda; class Insecta; order Trichoptera; family Hydropsychidae; genus Arctopsyche; species Arctopsyche grandis. The sequence goes on from NC_135366.1 coordinate 10,340,710, forward strand.
ATATGAAAGATTTTTTAAAATTGGAATGTTTAATTATGTCCATATAATCAATGTGAATGTTTTTATTTTAGGTTCTCCTTGTGAACACGATGGGATATGTGTCAACACGCCTGGGTCTTTTGCTTGCAATTGTACCCAAGGCTTTACAGGACCTCGATGTGAGACTAACGTGAATGAATGTGAAAGTCATCCTTGTCAAAATGAAGGCAGTTGTCTTGATGATCCTGGTACTTTCCGTTGCGTATGTATGCCCGGTAAGTACAATTGCCACATACGTATATATGCTTAGTAGTAATATATTATATTTATGATTTTATTTTAATTCAGGTTATACTGGCATCCAGTGTGAAATTGATATTGACGAATGTGAAAATAACCCTTGTCTTAATGGTGGAATTTGTAATGATCGTATTAATAACTTCAGTTGTGTTTGTGCGACTGGGTAAGTTTAGAATTATTGTTTTCGTGTGTTGTATAAAATACATTTGTATAAAAGTGTGTAATGATTGTTTCTTTTAAAAGGTTCACTGATACACGTTGCCAGATCAACATCGACGATTGCATATCAAATCCTTGTAAAAATGGAGGACTGTGTCATGATTCAATTGCTGGCTATACGTGCGAGTGTCCGCTAGGTTATACTGGTAAGTTTTTGTTTTAAGAATTTGTGTTATTAAAATATGATTAAAAATTATTTGAGTTTTTTATGTCTGTAGGAATGTCTTGCGAAACAAATATAAATGACTGTCAGTCTTCACCGTGTCATAGAGGTGATTGCATTGACGGGCAAAATAGTTTCACATGCAATTGCCACCCAGGATATACTGGATTTCTATGCCAGACTCAAATAAATGAATGCGAATCCAATCCTTGCCAATATGGAGGTAAATATATTTTTCTTTTTTACTGTTATCAATTGGATTGAGAAAGTGCAAAAAGCATTTTTTCGTTTCCAATTGAGAAAATAGTGGGTATTATACCTCTACCCTAATCTTTTCGCTTTGGGTATAATTCCTTTGAATTTCAGAGAAACTTCTTAATACGTAATGCCTCTCATTGCTGGAACAATTGGGACTCTATGTCCGTAGTAATTATGTGCGTGGTAGATATCATTATTTGATGGTTTTCTGATTATTTGATATTTTTCATTGTTTATTTTTTTTCTTTTGTATTTTTTATCATAATTTCCTGATTTTTGATTTTTTCTTTTTATTGTTTTGTATATTACTAGTGGTTTTACCCGGCTTCGCTCGGTATTTGTAATATAAACCGCTTAAACATGGCCAATCTAATAGTAAACATTTTATTTCCTATGTGGACCATTTTGGCGTATTAGTTTCTTCCTGTAATGCCACAATGGTTCAAAACAATAAATTAATAATTTTTTACGAATGTTCCCGCTCATTTTAGGTCACTGTGAAGATTTAATAGACGGATATCAGTGTCGGTGCAAACCTGGGACTTCTGGAATCAACTGCGAAAACAATGTCAATGAATGTTATTCAAATCCTTGTAGAAATGGAGCTCGTTGCATCGATGGGATAAACAAGTGAGTTTTTTTCAATTTTCTTTCATAATCAAGTTTTCTCTTTGAAAAAGAAAAGTTAAATATGATTCTGTTATTTTGAAACATTTTCAATGTACTAAAATATATTTATTATATTTTTTCATGCAGCGATTATACTGTGTAAGTTAACAAGCAAACAATTCCAAATTTTGTAGTTCAGATAATTTGAATTTTATATTGTTTGTATGATTTTGAATTATTTAATTGTTAGATGCAATACTTTGGTATTCGTTTTATGATAGATTGCGTTTTGCATGATAGAAATTTAACCGTTTATATGATGTATTTGTTTATTTGGTTATTTTGTTACTTAGATACACTTGCGATTGTATACCTGGATTTACTGGAAGACATTGTGAATCTAATATCAACGAATGCTTGTCCGACCCGTGTGCCAATGGTGGCGTTTGCATGGATCGTGTTAACGGTTTTCGTTGTGAATGTCCTCGTGGATATTATGATGCTAGGTAAAATATTAAATATTTAATTAAAACGTATAGGTATACCTAGGGTTTGCAGATGTGTATATGATTCACTAAAATTTGTTAACTACATTCAATATGTATTAATTTTTTTTTCACATTTTATTTTCAGATGTCTGTCTGATGTCAATGAATGTGCATCCAATCCTTGCTTGAATGGTGGAACTTGTGAAGACGGTGTGAATCAATTTATTTGCCATTGCTTACCTGGATATGGCGGTATAAAATTTTTTTTTGTGTGAAATATGTATAAAATATAACGCTGGAAAAAATATAACATTGGAATATTTTTACAGGAAAACGCTGTGAAACAGATATAGATGAATGCGGTTTGAATCCTTGTCAACATGGAGGAACATGCATTGATAAGCTGAACGCGTATAAATGCGAATGTGTTCTGGGATATTCAGGTTTGTTTATAAATCGAAAACATTACATGTGTATTTTTAAACTTGTTGACATGGCAATAAAAATGAAAATTATTTCAGGTATCAACTGTGAGACTAATATTGATGACTGTGTTGTAAATCCATGCTTACATGGCGGTACATGTATAGATCTCGTTCATAATTATAAATGTGTTTGTAATTTACCATACACTGGAAGGAATTGTGATGTGAAACTCGATCCTTGTACACCAAACAGGTAAAAGCCATTATTTGTTTCGCTATCATTGCTGCATGGTGTTTTTTATGTGATTAATATAATTTTCTGATGTATGTTTAGCTGTCGCAATGGAGCAAGATGTTCTCCCAGTCAATCGTATGCCGAGTTTTCGTGTGCTTGTCCAAGTGGATATACTGGCAGATTGTGTGAACGAGATGTCGACGAATGTGCCGCTGGTGCACCTTGTCGCAATGGTGCACTTTGCACTAATACACCTGGTTCATATCATTGCGTTTGTACTAAAGGATACGAAGGAAGAGATTGTGCAATAAACACTGACGATTGTGCAAGTTGTAAGTGTACATGTTTTTTTTTGTGGTGGGAATGATTTTTATTATTACATCAAATTAAAATACATCTGTGTCTTACAGATCCATGCCAAAATGGTGGAACATGCTTGGATGGTATTGGTGACTACACTTGCTTGTGTATCGACGGTTTCAACGGCAAACATTGTGAAATTGATATTGATGAATGTGTATCTATGCCATGCCATAATCATGCCACATGCAATCAGGTATATTATAATTTAATCCTAATATTTAGTTTATGTTTGTTTGATATGTATCTAAAATTATGTTATTTTTTTTTTTAGTATGTAAATTCTTACACTTGCACGTGTCCATTGGGATTTTCTGGAATAAATTGTCAAACTAATGATGAAGATTGCACAGGGTCTAGTTGTATGAATGGTGGAACATGTGTTGATGGCATTAATTCTTATAATTGTTCGTGCTTAGCAGGGTTAGTGTTTGGTGTTATATTTATGTGCATATATTTCATTCAATTGTATTATCTTTCTAATAAAAATATTTGTTATTAGATATACTGGTTCGAATTGTCAATATCGTGTTAACGAATGTGATAGTTCTCCATGTTTGAACGGTGCTACTTGTCATGATCATAAGAAAGAATATACCTGTCATTGTCCGTATGGATATACAGGGAAACATTGTGATGCTTTTGTTAACTGGTTAGTAAAATTTCAACATTTTTTTTGCATATATTTAATTGAAATCGGAATATAACTAATTTTATTCATTTGATGAGCAGGTGTGAAGGAAATCCTTGCGAAAATGCAGCTACATGCATACAATCTGGTCATCTATTCCATTGTGTTTGTGCTCCGGGTTGGTCGGGAAAATTATGTGACGTAGAAATGGTTTCATGCAACGATGCTGCGATGCGGAAAGGTAGAAGTTTGTAACTTTTCTACTCTAATATAAGATTTTGTCTAATATTATAAATATGTTTATATTTCATATTTGATTTAAATTTTAGGTGTGAAGCCTAAAGAACTTTGTAACAATGGAACATGTGAAGATATCGGTAATTCTCATAGATGTCATTGCTTGGATGGATACATGGGGTCTTACTGTCAAACTGAAATCAACGAATGTGATTCTTCTCCATGTCAAAATGATGCAGTGTGTAAAGATTTGATTGGATCTTACCAATGCCAATGTTACGAGGGTTTCCAAGGACAAAATTGTGAGCTAAATGTCGACGATTGTCAACCGAATCCTTGTCAAAATGGAGGAACTTGTCACGATGCTGTAAATGGATTTACATGTTCTTGTCCGCCTGGAACATTAGGAATTATTTGCGAAGTTAATGTAGACGATTGTTTACCTGATTCTTGTCACAACAATGGAACTTGTATTGATAAAGTTGGCGGGTTTGCATGTAAATGTCTTCCAGGATTTGTTGGACCTAGATGCGAGGGAGATATCAATGAGTGTCTTTCGAATCCTTGCTCCAATCCTGGCACCTTGGATTGTGTTCAATTAATCAACGACTATCATTGCAGTTGTAAGTCTGGTCATATGGGAAGGCATTGTGAAACCAAAGTTAACTTTTGCGCTAATTCGCCCTGTCAAAATGGTGGAGCTTGTTCTACCGTGCAAGCAGGTCATCATTGTGTATGCATGGATGGATTTTATGGTAAAAATTGTGAATTTTCCGGACAAGATTGCGATTCAGATCCTTGCTTAAATGGTGGAATCTGTAGGATTGCAGACAGTGGTGGATATATTTGCGATTGTCTTACTGGTATTGCTGGTACTCATTGTGAAATTGATTCAGTCAATGAATGTATGTCAAATCCCTGCAAACACTTGGAAGCCAAATGTACTGATAAACTTGGGGATTTTGCTTGTTACTGTCCAGCGACATGGTCTGGAAAGAGCTGTGATGTATATGATCCACAATTTAGAGGTGGTTTTGGACGACCCGTAAATGGAGGATCAAAGGTGACATCAATCGATAAGCTTTATGAAATCGATTTGGAAAACCAAAGAGCACTGTGTATCGAGCGTGGCTGTAGAGAAAAACAAGGAAATTATCAGTGCGATGAAGAGTGTAATACATACGCATGTAATTTCGATGGAAACGATTGCTCACTGGGAATCAACCCTTGGAGGAATTGTACGGCTTCAATCAGATGTTGGGAAGTGTTCATGGATGGATTGTGTAATGAAGAATGTAACAATCCCCAATGTTTGTTTGATGGCAGAGATTGTGAAAAGTCTTTGCAGCCCTGCAATCCAATTTATGATGCGTACTGTCAGAAGCATTATGCAAATGGACATTGTGATTACGGGTGTAATAATGCTGAATGTAATTGGGATGGGTTAGATTGCGAAACAGAACCTCCAGATTTAGCAGATGGTGTAATTTCAGTAGTCATATTGATGGATTTGAGAATGTTCCAAGAAAATATTGTTGCATTTCTTAGAGAAATGGGACATCAGCTAAGAACCACAATACGGGTCAAGAAAGATCAAAATGGAAACGATATGATATATTCATGGAAAGGTTCCGTATCTGGAGGTTTACAAGATACCAGTTTCGGAAGAAAACATCATATAGCATACTCGGGACAATTTGGACAGTCTGGAGTTATTGCTTATTTTGAAATTGACAATAGAAAGTGTATAGTAGATGTCGGAGCTGAATGCTTCCCAACTGCCAACGAAGCTGCTGAATTCTTAGCAGCAACTGCTGCAAGGCATACGCTTAATCAAGATTTTCCCATTTATCAAGTGAAAGGAGTTATTTCACCTCCTGGCGACGATACTAATATTTCACCAACTAATATGTTCTCAGTAATAGCTGGCGTTATTACTGGAGGGTTTGTTGCAATATCTATTGGTGTACTGATAGCCAAAAGAAAACGGGCTGCAGGTATTACTTGGTATCCTGAAGGATTTTTGCGAACCAATTCTGGTACTAGAAGGCATTCGCGAAGACGAGGACCTGATGGTCAGGAAATGAGAAATTTGAATAAAAATTCATCGATTACTTGTATGGACGTGGATATGAATGGAGGTCATGTAATAGGTAAGCTTCTAATATTACAATTTTGAATTTCAATTGAGTTTTTTTTCTAAGACAGTTTTCTCATAATTTTTTTAAATATAATTTTAGGTCATAAACAATGGTCTGATGATGAAGACGATGGTGGGGCTGGTGGTCCTCGTGCAAAACGAGCTCGTGGAGCCGCTGGAGAATCAAGCGGAGGTTATGCCTCTGATCACACTGCAGTAACCGATTATGAAGAGCCAACTGGTACGACACCTCGTGTTTGGACACAACAACATTTGGACGCTGCTGATCTTCGAGTACCTCCCAGCATGATGACGCCTCCGACCATTGTAATATATTGTTTTTATTTATTTATTACAAACAGTTTTGATGAAGCAATCAAAATAAAACGATTTAACTTTTTTTTTAGCACGATGGATGTATTGATATTGATGCCCGTGGACCGTGTGGTATGACACCCTTGATGGTTGCTGCCGTGCGGGGCGGAGGAGCAACAGCGGCCGGATTAGACGCAGGGTCTTCTGATGTTGAAGACGAACAGACCGCACACATTATACAAGATTTGGTTGCGCAGGGTGCTCAATTGAACGCAGCTATGGACAAAACCGGAGAAACTAGCTTGCATTTGGCTGCGAGGTAATGTCATATCACATTTTTCTTGCATTTGTTTCGTTATAGTATTGTGTTGATATTGATTTATGTATGTACTTTTAGATATGCGAGAGCTGATGCTGCTAAGAGATTATTAGATGCCGGAGCGGAAGCGAATTCTCAAGATAACACTGGACGTACACCTTTGCATGCAGCCGTTGCTGCTGACGCAGTCGGAGTTTTCCAGATTTTACTCAGAAACAGAGCCACAAATCTCAATGCGAGAATGCATGATGGCACTACACCTTTAATATTAGCTGCAAGGTAAGCTTAAATTTTATCATTATAGTAAATTTATTCTTTTATAATTACATTTGATGTTAATATATAAACTGTCGTGTTTTAAAAGGTTGGCTATTGAGGGTATGGTAGAAGATTTGATAAATGCCGATGCTGATATTAATTTGGCTGATAATAGTGGTAAAACTGCATTACATTGGGCCGCAGCAGTTAATAATGTAGACGCAGTAAATATTCTTCTTCTGCACGGCGCCAATCGGGATGCCCAAGACGATAAGGTATTTTATTTACCTTTGTTTTTATTGCATAGCTTTTGAGTTTTGCAGAATAATTCAATATTATATTATTCAACAGGACGAAACTCCGCTGTTCTTGGCAGCTCGTGAAGGAAGCTATGGAGCTTGTCGGGCACTTTTGGACGCACATGCAAATAGAGAAATCACAGATCATATGGAAAGATTACCGAGGGATGTCGCAGCTGAGCGAGTTCACGATGACATTGTTCGTTTGTTGGATGAACATGCTCCGAGAGCTCCTCCACATCCGCACAGTCATCATCACGCTTTGCTAAGTGAGTTATATTTAAGAGTTTTATACGAGTGTTATTTCGTCGTTGTTGTATGGTGTTTGTTTTATGCGTATATTATTGTCGTTTCAGCTTCACCCAATCATCATCAATTGATATCTCACCCGACGGTGATCGGAGCCAATGTCATGGGTGGGAACAAGCAAAATAAATCAAAGAAACAGAGGAACAACAAAGCTTCAAGTAGTCCAATAGATGGGCTAATTATAGAGTCTTCACTTCATAATCAATCCGTCAGGAGGTACTATTTTCAGTTAAATCGGTATATTATGAATGTTTTACTGTACAGGTTTGATTCATAACTTGATATTTGCATTCAGGAAACCTAGCGTGAAGAAAAGTAAGAAGAATAGCAATCAGGAAGTGCCACAAAGTGTAGAATCTCTCGGCTCGAGTCTCAGCCCTGTTGAATCGCCTTTGAACACGATGCCTGATATGCCCAGTCCTTACGATACTTCACTGTATTGTAATTCGAATACTCTGGCACAGTTGCAGTCGATGGCTCACTTAGACCACATGGCTCTAATGAGCAACAAACAACCGCCGATGAGTTATGACGAGTGCATAAAGGTATATTTCTCAATTCGATAAGTAAACGTAAACTTTAGAATCTGGCGTGTATTAATACTTACCTTTTTATTTCATTTCAGACGGGTCAGTCGTTGCATAGTTTAAGTTTGGAAGTATACGGAGGTGCTCGGAATGTGCCCCCGACGACACTTTCACCGCCTTATTCTAACCATTCGCCGACTCATTCTAACCACACTAATTCACCACAAACTTATATAGGTGAGAATTTCAATACCATTTAGTTTCACTTTGATTTTGCTTATTTTTTAAGTGATGTTTAATCGTGATTTTTGCGTGTGCAGGTTCACCATCACCTGGAAAATCAAGGCCTTCATTGCCCACAAGTCCTGCACATATGGCAGCTATGCGAGCGGCTGCACAGCAACGTTTGCCAGCAGCTCCGCCATTACCTCCATCAGTACCTGGATCACATCCATATCATCCACATTCAATGACTGGGATGCCAGGTGACAATACTAACTATATCCTTTATACTAATTTAATTTCCAAGCCGAAATGACAGTTGTTTGATTAATTTATTTATTAACAGTTATGGGAAATACGACTCAATTCAATATGCAGCAAATGGGCATAGCCAGTATGGGTCAGAACGGCCCTCAGTCGCTAAATGCTCAACATTTATCTGTAAACCATCCTATTACAAATATAGTGCCAGGTAAGATCAATGTCATTTTCTTTATTAGTTGTCATTTTTCTATTAGTTGTCATTTTCGTTATAATATTTGAAAATTAAAATTTAATCAGGAGTATATGGATCTTGGCCGATGACGGACACATATCCTACGCCATCTCCGGAATCTTCGGAGCATTGGAACTCTCCGAGTCCACAGACGTCTTTGACGCAAAGTCCGCATTCGGATTGGTCAGAGCCTACTCACACATTATCGCCGTCTGATTTACATCAAACGAATAAAGGTGCAACAGAAGCTATATATATTTGACGGTGAATTTGACTATTGAAGTGTCTCTTCGTTTTACTTATTTTTAAAATGAAAGTACTCTTTGTATAATTTGAGCATGTGTGATAAATCATTTGTATCGAGATATATTTTTAGTTATGGTAGTTTGATAATAAGTATGAAAACTGCGAATATATATGTAATTTGGATCCATGCCATCCATGCGTTTATGTATTGCAAGAATTTAAAGACAATATAATAATGAAATATGTAATTACAATAATTTATGATTGTTTAATATATATGTGTTACATTATTAGTGTTTCATACTCGTTATTTTGATGTTTTTTTTCAAATATAAATTTTAAAATGGAAAAAATGAATTTTATAGTAAAGTAAAATATTTGAAGTGCCTAGTGATCTGTTCAATATGTACTACTGTGATGCAAATGGTTTTATACTTAGTTTGACAAGTCAATTTTAACTTAATTTAAATAATTTGTAAACAAGACTGCAAGAAATGTAATGTTTCCTCGCGACATTGAATTTCACATAAAAATTACATCATTTTGCATAGTAAATTTAGCGTTATTTATAATTAGTTTTTGTTATAATGTATAAAAATGATTAGTTTTTATGATATATGGTCTCAGTTTTTGTAAATAGTAGGCTATCGACTGGTTTTACATGCATGTTCACGCATGCATGTTTTTTATTATATTTGTAAATGTTTATTTTTTTTATAATAGCTCATGACGTTTAATTAAGGATGCAAGTGTAATTTATGCAATTGTAACTATTATATTTTGTAAATAATCTTCAAGCAAAATTCTTTTAAATCAAAATAACGGTATTTATGTTAGGGTTTTGATTACAATCAATTCAAAAAGTATCGATTACTTTAATCAGTGACTTGTACAGTGAATTTTTCATGGTTTTTCTATTTCAATTTAAACCGAAGATTATAAAAATCATGAAAATTAACTTAAGTTAATTCACGTTGATGACAAAATGTATTGATTTTGTTGCTTTCACGAGTGATTAATAATTATGAATTGTAGCTAAACATCTGTGTGTTTGTATTCAATTAAATCATCGACTCATAAAATTTCACTGTATTGTAGTCAGTTGTGCTTCCTAAAATATTTATATGATAAATGTTAAAATTATTACTTCATTGTGTAAATATTGTAAATATATTAAATATAGATTACTTTGTGCCTTCGAAGAATTTGAACCTCTTAAATATACTCTCATGAAAGTTCGTCCACTGGAGTAAAAATAAGTGCATAGTTTGGAACAATTTTTTTTGTTTAAGATTATCAAGTGATTTTGCATAAAGTATTTTGTTTCCCCCCCTCCCCCGGATGATAGGTATCAATTATATTCTTTATACAGAATATACAATGTAAGCAGTGTTTTATATATATGTATATATATTTTTATTTTTTTTGAAAATGGAACTATGAATTATACAAACTTTTAACCAATTCCACATATTTTATGATCACATGTTGTGTGATACATGCATTTTATACAATTTTACTGTTTTTACTTTTATCTTAACGTGTGATGCATTTTTAACTGTAAGTTATTTAAAAATAGACTTCAATCATTTTACCCATTTTTATATGGTAGTAATAAAATTATTTTAATTATTTTCTAATAACTGGATTTAACGAAATGTTGATTTTTACATTTCTTTTACAAATTTATAAATACTAAAATATGTGGAGGGGCCATTTCATTACCGATTAATTGACTATGAGGTTTTATACGTATGTATACATGTGTATTAAGATTTCCAAGTTATTGCATAATTTTTATAATGTAAAGCTTTATTTTTTTAATTAGTGATTTTAAAATATTAAAAAGTTTCTATTTTGTAAGTGTACAATGTGTTTATCCTAACTGGAGTGAATTCAATGAAATTTAAATATAACTGTGCCAAATATAGTAATCGTGTAATATCAGTACAAAATTTAAATCATAAACGATCACTATCTTGCAAATATTTTAAAAGCTTTTATTTGTAATAGCTCTAGATGTGCAACTTAACCTAAAAACTCACAAGTTATTCTGAAATACAAATGTTTCGAAGGTCATTACAGAACGAATGAATTATTTTTTCACACAACAGTATTCTAGAGTTAGCTTTCACTCTAAAACATGCTCTCTTAATTAATTTTTTTAGATTTCCATGTGATATTTTATTGTAAAATGCCCACGTATTCTGTTAAGATATGCCCTTTTATTATTACTATTAAACATATAATTGTAATTAAGATTTTTTTTATTTATCTGCATTAGTTCTATCGAAATAACAAGAAAGTTTTTTAATGAACGCTATGAATTTTTTTGAATGTTCAACTTTATTTTTATTAAATTATATGAATTGATGATTGGATAATTTTATTATATTAAAATTTTCAGTGTAAAATCAGTAATTTTTTTTTTGTTAATTATTCATATTTTAAAATTCATAGGAAGTTTTAAACGCAGTCGCAATTACATACATATGTATATATATAATTGGTATTTTGTAAAAATAAATCATGACACATTAGCATATTGATTTGTAACATTTCCTTTAGGATAGAAATTGTTCGGTATTAATAAAATTATCAAGACAGTTTAAATATAAAATCTTTTACTTTAAAGAATTGAAAAAAAGATTGAAATGAAAAATAAAGTATTTTTAATAATCATCGTGTTTTATCATTGATGTTTGTTCATCTACATATATGTATATCTAAATCTTCATGTTTATTGACGATGCCAAAGTTAGTGGTTTTAATTTTTAATAGTGATTAAAACGGCATTTGATTAAATAAATCCTTTATAAACTCATGGGATGTGAAAAATAAAACAATTTTTTTAGTCTGTTAAAACAGTGTCTACTTGTGAATTATTACGAAAATGATTTACAATTTACAAGTAAAATATATATATAATCACAAATGTAGGAATATCTACCGCCCAATTTAGCAATGTATAATTTATAAGCATTTATTTCATATATATAGTAATTATTCAGAGTGGTCATTCGTTAAACTCGATAATTATTTACATTTATTATAATCTATGATGTAAATTTCAACAAACAATTTAAAATATGATAAATGTCCTATCTATGTTTTCTATACATAATTTTTCAATATACAAACTACATATTTGGTCATTACTTACACCTAATAATTTAATATCCATTATTAAGATCAAAGATGAAGTATGGTTTGTCTAAGAAAACAACTACTGCGAAGGATTATTTCGGCAAGGGAATCCTTAGATCGTTTGTGACATTTTCAAAAGAATTTCTATTGAATGCTACATATAAGAACAGGACTTAAATAAAACTTAGAGTACTGCGACTATAGTATGTTATATTAGTAGTTCAGACATTAATAGCCATGCGTTTCTTGGGTCAGGGATTTCGGTTCCATGGTACACAATTTGAAAGGTCTTGATGGCTAAATACAATGCTGTCATGATGCAAGTATAGTTTAAAAGTGTTAATCTTAATGCCACAAACTGCTATGTTATTGAAATAGTTAGGAAAAATATTAATTTCATCTAAAAAGATAACAAAGGAATATGCTAATATATGTTTCTTACATAATTGAAACAAATTAATATAAATTAATATAAAAATGAATACGAAGAAATGGAAAATCAATTCAAGGTTAGTTCTGGTGAACTGGTTACTAATATCTAACTTATGGTTAATCGTATGTACAAATATAATTTTCATATAAAGTGTAAAAAATTTACAAGATTGGGCAAATACTTTTGAGGGTTATAATTGGGATAGTTTTCGAATTTGAATAGGTATAATAAATATCGTTCGAAACATTATTTTTAGGAGAGAATTTGTAAACAATTTAGGATTAGGTTAGATAGGAGAGTATAGTCAAAAGTTTAACAATAATAAAACATGTTGATTGCTGTTGACGATTCAACATTACAAACTAATTTATTGAACATTTTTATTTAGTATTTTAGCTATACAAGAAACCTTATGTCTAAAATTGGTGTCACTGGTATTTAATTCTTCACACGTTAAATCGTTTCCTTACATTTTGTATGTATGTATATTGTTAAACAATTTTCAATGAAAGAAAAGTTTGTGACGAAAATTTAATACCACGAACGTAAGAACCGGTTCGGTGATAACTAGTCAAATGTGAACCGGTCACAGGACAACTGGTCGCTCTAGATCGGTCACACGTGATCACCCGTCACACTAAAACTGGTCACACCCTAAAATTGGTCACGAGAAAACTGGTCACACCCTAAAATCGGTCAACCAGTTTTCTCGTAAGAACCATGGTAAGATTTGCATTAACCGACTAGTGCTGCTGATGGCTTAAACTAAATCAATATATCGTGTAATAAATTAACTAGTCATCGTTTTTTATATGTGATTGCATTTGCATAAATAAGAAATTAGTGTCGTATTTTTTAGCTGACTACATTAAACATTATTTTTTTATTGTATTATGTATGTCATTATGACAAGTTGCCAACGGTAACAATACTATTGCACAATTGAGCTGGAAGTGGTGTAAACTTTGATTCAACATGTGAGAATTCATACAGTTTTTATGTACAGAATTTTATATAATGGTCCTTGATTTTAATGAGTTACGAAGGCCTTTTTAATTTTAAATATAATCACATAATATAATAAACACCCTGTTAAGGTTTAATTATAATAAACACACACACACACAGACACACACACACACACGCACACACAGACAGACAGACATCCATTTATGCACACTCGGAAACTTACCATAGACAAATACGTAACACGCACGTACCCTAACCTAACCTTAACTATTGTTTTTAAACATATCATTACTTTTTATTACTAAGGCTCACCTTAGTCATATTTTATCCATTTCATAGAAAATACATTTAAATTAAATCATTTTATGGAACGGTACAAATAAAATTTATTTAAATCTAAATGTGTTTGTTCAGATAAGGTTAGGTTAAGTTTATAGAAAGCAGCACACAGAAACGAAAAATAATCGATTAATTAAAATTTTTGTAAAAAAGTATTACAATTTAATTATTTAATTTTAAAATAAAATTAGATCAAAATTAGGTTTTATAATCTGCTTAAAATAATACTTTTTGAGTGCGTATTTTTATTTTTTTCTCATTTTTATTTTTATTTCAGTGTTTTTTTTTATGAAACAAAATAAAATTTATTTAATTTAAGTTTTAAAGTATGAGAGGAAGAATTTTCTAAATTTTAGGTCAAGTAAACATTTTTGATTTTATCATTACTGATACTAAGATTTCTATCTTTTTAAACCAGTATATGTAATATGTAAGTGTCAATTAATTATTTATTATATTATGGCTTTACTATGTTAATTACACTATATTGAATTCTGAAAAACAAATTTAAAATTGTTTTTAAAGTATTACATAGATAAGTTATTGAGCATTCACAAATTTATAAACAAAATAAACCGAGTATTTGTGGAGTACAAAACATTACAGCTCGATCAAAAATAATAAAACCATATAAAACACATTCTACTTATAAAATATATATAATTTAAAAATAGTATATGAATAATTATCACTATTATTAATTAAAGCTTTAATTTTTCATTTTATATAAGTTGTAAACGATACTGAGGATTTGTTGGAAACGTCTCATCATTATTTTTACATGGAATAAAAATAAGCAAGAAATTGAGCAGGTGAAACATTAAAAGTCTAATTAGGACTGTAATTGTTATTTACGACCTGATTATAAATTGTAAAGTGCTCAGATTTTCATTGGATTGAGCAATATATCAATATTTTTGTGTGGAGAAATTTAACACAACTTCCGAGATCTACGTGTAAATTCTCCTCGGATAATATCTAAATATCTGTGCTACAATGACTTAAAAGGATTTGAAAGATCATTGAAATTTGGTTTTGTTTTAAATTAATGGGTTGAGTACACAAACAGGGCTAGGTTCAGATATTTTATCGCCTGTGACAAAATTATAAATTTTGTTTTATGTTTCCATATTTACACTTTTATTGTTCACTAGTATATAAAATTAAAAAGTAATTAGTTTATTTAATTTATACGACTAATATTTAATTTTTGCGTTTACAAAAAGTGGATATATTATCTTATATACGTCTGCAAAAATATCATTTCGTTATATCCTCTTTTCAGAAGTGATTTTCTGAGGCACTTTACTTTTTAGAAGAGCTCTACCTTTTTATTTTCTTGGGAATTCCATTTTATTTTTCAGAGGCAACTATCTTGCAACTGCCTAGCCCTGATTGTATGTACATATTTATAATAAATATGTAATAATCAAAAAGATATCGTGCCAGATCAAGGATTTGAAAGTATACTTTTAATAACAATAATAATATTGAGAAAATAAATATCTATGCATATTAGTACAGAAACAATTTCAATAATATCTAGGCAACTACATATGTACTTTCAACAATGCATTAGATGCTTTTCCTACATAATTCGCTAAACAAATATTTCGATTCTAGCGCAATTGCCGTAAATGGTGGAAAATTCAACATTTTATTTATTTTTTAAATATGAGGTTATAATTAATGTAAATATAATGTAATATAAACTCTGCTTCACTTTTTATATTTCTCACTAGCAATCACTCGATTAGCAAGCCACAAGTATTGGATAGTAAAAATCTTAATCGTAATGAATGTAAAAAATAAATTTTATGTGCTAACTAGAAGTTGTTAAGAATAAGTCTTGTCATATATATATATTTCTTGCAATAAGCGTATTTTGTGCAAGTTATTTACAATCTTTAACATTTAATTTGAGTCTTTGGTTTTTAGACAACATTTAACTGACTTGTAATTTTAAAAGAAACTTAATTGACCAATACAAAAATTGTCTTGATATAAAACAATCAATATCTTCTTATTAGTCTGAATAACTAAGTGATAAATTTCTTCTATTTTCATACGTGCGATAACGATTTTATTTAATAATAATTAAATTAAACTAAATTATCGACTGATCAATTTGGTAAACCTATTGTTTATTCGTTGGTTGTGCAGTGATTTAAAATTAAATAATGTTAACTTTTAAATTTCAATTGATCTTGAAAGCAATTAAATACACAAGGGGAATTTACGAATAATAATAAAAATTAGTTCAAATATTTTAAGGAACTACAAATACCGTAAGTCCGTAACTGCCATATACATATGATAAATTAATCCATAATGTTGGTATATTACATATGTGATGTAAATACTTGGGGGGGGGGGGGGGTTTAGACTAGTTTCTTTTAAATAGAAAATATATGTGTTGAAATAAGTTAATGAATTGATTTACGAGTTGAAATTCAGTTTTCATTAAAATTTTACATCAATGTAGAAATGTAATAATTCAATACTTGTAGAAAAAAAAATATGATAACATAACAACAACAAACAGCTCCCTTTCTTCTAAAAAGAAGAAAACGACATACTAGAATTAAGTTTAAGATTTCTGAATGTATACTTATGTATATAATATCATTTAATATAATTTAACCATAGATATTTCTTTTGATATAAAAACGTTTTCGATGAGAATTTGTCTTCAATTTGAAGATATTCCCATTAAGCAGTTATTTTACTATGCAATCACAGATTACGTTTATATTATAATTATAATAATATTTATTAAACAAAGCGATAAAATCACAAAATTCACGAGTTCATACAAACATCGATGAACTCAAATTGAATTTATCTTCAAACATATTATATATGTATGTAGTTTTTGTTATATAGTTTCACCAAAGTAATATTTCAATTTTATAAAGTGTTTCATCTATATTTTATAGAGTTTTATTTATTTATTCGTTAATTACCACTTTCATTATGAACAATGTCACTTTTTTACAGTAGGCAGTACATTGCAAATTTATTTATGAGTCTGTCTTTGTATGCAAGTCAAAGAAAGCACTGTATCCTAGCACAGTAGCTCGCTTTTGACCTGTATAGGCTCTACTCAGCTAGGCGGATTTGGTCTTTGGTCGGGGAGGGGAAGAGGTCCTGTGGGTCTGATAGGCTGACCCGGTGATACGCTTTCAGGTACCAGATGAGGTGTTCTGACGGCTACTGGAGGCAACACTAAGCTGGACGGCCATTGATATATGGACGTTGATGGAGCTGGCACACTCCTGCTGTGGACAACAACCAATCTTTAGTGCTTATTCAATATTCTTTGAACTAGAAAATTGTCATTCAAATCTATTGATAATGCATACTCGTTTTCGAGCATCGCTAGTTCACTATGACAAACATTTTCACTGTCTGCTATGTAGTGAAGTGTCATAGGAAGAGGACTTCTCCAGTGATTTTCTTCCTGCCATCTGGAGGCAATAGAAATTAATTAAGGAAGCAACAATGAATCGGTGGATAGGATGATTATTCAGTGGAACTAATTTTGAATTGATGTTTCAACAACTAAATTAGATGAAACTAAGCAATTTTATGCATTTAATATCGATAAAACAATTGTTTTAAATTTATTATGATCCATATCGTGTCAGCAGCTATAAAAATATTTGAAATCATATAGAAAATTAAAAAAAATCAAATAAAAAAGCTCAATCAATAGAGCTATTGCTACTCTAAAGTAGAGCAATACATTGTAAAATGTAAATCAATCTAATTTTGTGGAATGAAGCATTACCTTGAGTGTGGCAAAGGCAACGGAGAGGTAGCAGGTGGATATGCAGCGGGTGCGGCGAGTGCAGCAGTATCCGGATGCAAAAAATGACGTTTTTGCTCGGCTCTTTCTTGCTGCTGTTGTAAAGATCTCGCCACCAGTTCCGGCAAAGCTTCTAGTCTCTCCTAAATATTTTATGATACGTACAAATATTAGAAATGACGAGATTGATAGTATCAAATTTGATAGACCTGTTATGTAGTGAATATCTTACAACCTATGTATGTACTTATATTACTCTTTATTCCCGCTTGTTGTTTATCTTGATTAATTGATATTTTCCTTTAATTTTATTTATGAGACTTTCAAAATCTTTATTGCTTTAGTTGCATTTTTGTCACGAATTGTATTTCCCTCAAAATCCCTTTTAATCTGCGTGACTAATTGTGTGTATCCACGAAACCATTTCTCGATACACTCAAGGGATACATATATCAAATACTAAAACTATCTTACGCATGAATGGCACTGTTAATCACCAGTTGTTTTACCAAACTGTGATTGGTCGAAATTGTTACCCTTATTGAATATATACTCATGTTAAATATATTGAAGACCACTTGTGGTAGCACTTTGAGACTAGTAACTTGTAATACAAACTTGTACATTAATCTCGTGCATACTTACTGCTATTTAAAGAATATAACAGTCTAATAAAATCTGTGACTATAACATTTTTACACCATCTCCTACTCGTCCCCGTAACAGACCGAATTTAAAAAATTATACTTATCATTGTCTAGGTTCAAATCTGAAATTGTTATCAATAAATCATTTTTTACCTGTAATGTGACCATTTTTTCCTCCAGACTAGTGAGCCTCTCATCGACAGCATCCTGTCTTGAGCTCATGTCGGATACTATCTCGTACACGGTGTTCTGCGTCTGTAAAAGGAAGGGGTTCTGTTTTGAATCGCACTGTCGTCTTATCCACTCGGCAAAAAAGCAATTGATCATTTCTAGTTAGAATTAAAATAGTGTATAGCCGACGATACATGTTATCATGCCTAATTAATCATTAATTTAATGTTTTTACAGCGTACTAATAGTGTGTTTGTGATGTGATTATGTTTTTAAGAATGTGGTGTGTTCTAAATACAAAAAATTAAGAATAAAACAAAATATACGCCAATAAATACAGAGTTCCATATTAGTGAACATAATAATAGCCAGAAGATATAAATATATTTTAGTACGCTCATTTTAAAGATTTCGAAAAGCTGGTGTGGCATAATATTAATAGTTCCTTATAGTTAAAATTGCGATTGCTTAATTCATTTAATTTGATAACAAATAGGCTCCAGATAATACAATTATTGAATGTTTGATATCGAACTTACATATATATATATCATTTAATATTTATACTATTATTTAATATGTATATACATACATATGTATATATGTTAAATAATATGTATGTATGTAAAAATAATATAATCTGCATATCTATTTTTTGAGAAATAGGATATAAACAAAAAGACAATAATCGGAAACTTTTGTTATCTCGTAGGAAGCTCATCTAATCTACGCTTACTAGCTTTTTAATTTTATAGCTTGTACGTGAGAGTTTAGAATGAATTGTTAAATACCAGGTGTGATGGAGTTAGTGTTCATTATGGAATGCAAAGCTTTCTATTTAAGCCAGCTTATGCAATTTGAGTAAATAAGTTGGATGCTCAAATCAATTTTTCAAACTTACCTTTGCCATATCGGTAATTGTATTTGCATTATCCATAAGTTTTCTTTGGTCCATTTTAACCTTTCTCAATCTGAAAATATCACTCATACAATAAATAATGAGCAATTTGAATCATATTGAATAATAACATATTTAGGTGTAGAAAAAGAAGTTGGTAAAAAATCATAAAAAGCAAATTTTGAAAATATGGCAACACAACAATTGAATGGTTGCAATTTATAACATCAATGTTTAAAAAGTTCACTTCAAGAAATCTATAATTTTCATGTCAAATATACATATATCATTTTATATAGATATATACCAGGAACCCAGCAAAAATTTATTACATAAATCGCTGTATTTCGAAACACGAAAATTAACAACGAATTAACTAATCTATAGAGAAATCTATGGATTTAGACTTGTACATAATTTTTTACATATTGTACATAAATCAAATTCAGATATTTGTGACATAGCGGGTAGGATTGCCAATTTGATGGAGGAACCGTTTCAACAATGAAATCAGATAAATTGGCAAACTCTGATACGAAAGGATCGACTTGGAGCACAAATATTTAAGTCTATCCAGCAGCATTAAAGATTAGTACGGGATCAAACCCGGTAACCTCTCGGTGCTAAACATAAACGCAACCACTGAGCCATACTGTTGGCTATTACATTAAAAATAATACTCATTTTAAAATTACATTATATATGTATAATTAATTTGTTTGTAAGCAAGTTCTTAACTGAATGGTACAATTTTATATCTATGCAATGTATTTTTATCAAGCAATCTTGGCTTTACAGTCAAAATAGTCGACATTGGTCCGCTTTTGAAAGTAGTATTCTATTCTGTAATTGAGTTTGTATTCAGAGGGTTAGTTTGTTGGGTACCCCTTGTCCCACTTATAAATTAACGATTGAATTTGGTGGCAGTCTGCCAGGCGGAATTCGCGTCGTACATTGTTGAAAATTTCTTCTTCCTCTCCTCCATTCCGGTATTTATTGCCGTTTGGGACAATATTCCGGGAAGATCAGAGAGGGGAAAAGGGATGGAAAATAGGCGTTTGCTAAATAATCAATAGAGATGATCCAATGTCGTAACTTACGCATATATTGCGAGTAGGAACTTTCGCTGATGGGTACGCACTCGGCCGGGATTAACTCTTTTCACTAAGTGTGCTTGTAAATTAGCCACGTTTCTCGAAGAACGTTGGCCGCTGCATTTTTCAACTGAAAAATTAAATCACATAAATTTAACAGGTGTCATTGAAGGGATAAAAAAATATTAAAGGAAATACATTTAAAAAACTTCATAATACATATATAGTAAGGCGCGTAACTACTATGCCGCACGGCATGCGGTGCATGCGGGCCTTTTAGGTTTTTAAATAAAAATACTAGATATTTTTTAAATGAAAGTCAAGTTATAACTAGAGGTAGGACCGGAAGCGTGCCGTTCTTTGTTTATTGTTCGTTGTGCATTGTTCATTTTTATGATGAACCTTTGTTAAAGGTTCGCTGAACCTTTTTTTTTTGCACTCTAGCTTTGTGAATAGTCCCAAAACGCCGTGATTCCTGGAAAAAGCACGCTCTCTATCCGCCCTTTAGTTATAACTTTGTTAAGAAGTGATCTTAATACAAAAATGTCTATGAAACAGTTTTCGGATTTGTTAATTTCAAAATATAATTCTACGGAAAGTGGATTCGCTTAAGTTTACACGGCCTTTTTGTTATTTTTCACTTTGCCGGTCACTGTCGCTAGGGTTGAACAAACTTTTAGTAAATAAAAATTAATAAAAGACTATAAAAGCAATTCGAAGATTCAACTCAGGCTCAGTGAATTGGCAATATTATCGATTGAACATGAAGAAACTAAATTGTCTTTGAACGATGTAATTGCAGAATTTTCGACTTCACGAAGGTGAGGTAAAAGAACATTTACATTATATGTTAATTATCAATTTAATTTTAATAAAAAAATTACTAAAGAGGGGGGGGGGCTTTTGCTAACATTTGCATGTGGGCTCAATTTTTCTAGTTACGCCCCTTTATATTGTTTTCAATACAAATAATATCAATAATAATAATAATAATAATAATAGCTTTTATTCCAGACGATGAGGAGAATAGTGCAATCCCCAACGCCCATATAAATAATATATAGATAATAAAAAAAAAGTATTGAAAAATAGTAAACAAAAAATAAATAAATAAATACATAAGTAAATATTACTGATAATAAATAATAATAATAAATAATAATAATAATTATAATAAATAAATAATAATAAATAAGTCTAATAATAATAAATAATAATAATTTTGTCCAATAGAAAGGTTAATTTGATCAGATTTCTTTAACACAGTACATGTAAATATGTATATGTGTATGCAAACTTAAGCAATTAGAATTTAAGTTTGGTAAGTAAATTATAAGATTTATATAAAATTTGGGTTAAAATTATTCCCGATAAAACTGCCGTAGATATTTAAGACTGCAATCGATTCAGATGGAATTTTTTAATTAAATTTTTACTTCATAATTTTTCAACCCCAATATAAGCAACTTTTTATTATAATTCTTTTGTGAAAATTTTCAGTAAGCCCTTTCTTTTTTTTTCACCACCGCGTCTTAATACCCTTCAGTGGATTGTTTCAAGAAGGGTTTCACGCGTTTCACTCGTCCGGTCTTCGTAATTGTATGAAGATTTATGATAGTACAGCTTGGAAATATTTATCGTGTGACCCGAAAATTTGTACATTACATATTCATTAAAATTTTTAAATCACTATGACAGAATAACCTTTTTTGTGATATCCTTTACTCATTTTGACTTGATTAAAATAAAAAATGCAACTCACCCGCTTGGTTAGTTGGGTATCCATCATAAAATTATGTACATGCTTTTCAGCTCTAGTAAGTTCTAGTTTTCTGGAAACAACTGCTACAAGAAGCGCCGTACAACCGGCTCCCTGAAAATATAGCACATGCAATCATCAATAATATTAAATGAACGAATACATTCACATAATTTGCTCTAGTAGAGTTTTTTGTTAGGGAAAAATTCGCAAGTGAATAATTCTCATTCATGTTAGGAAGGCGAGGAGACGTGTTATGGGAAAACTTTATCGAATGATCTCGATATTTTACCTCTAAATGTATGTATGTATGTATTGTATATACTTATGGATATTTCATCACGCGTTCTAAATCCGGCTTAGTTTTTCAGACATTATTTACGGTGCAAAGTTGACAGCATGAAATTCCCCTGCTATGAATTATACATGAGCGTTAATACAATGAGTCTGGAGCGCGACGAAACTCGAGAAGTGGGAAAAGTTTTTCCTTTGAAAACGATCCAAAGTGTCCATCGAAGAGATTGTCCTCGTATAATCACATTTTCGATTGTAAAAATTCATCATTTCACCATCTCATGAAATTCGAAATTTCACAAAGTAGATCTCGAGTTTCATTTATTTATAATCTAATTCAATTACAGAAATTTTATGAATATATTATATCGACTCACTTGTGAGTATTGTCAGCTTGTCAAGATAAAAAGAATTGTAATTTTATTACCATTTGCGAAAAGATTCTACTTATTTATTTTTCAAAAAAAGAAACCAACAGTAATAAAACGTAATATATTTATTTATAATTGCGCTATTCTGTGTGTGTGTGTGTGTGTGTGTGTGTGTGTGTGTGTGTGTGTGTGTGTGTGTGTGTGTGTGTGTGTGTGTGTGTGTGTGTGTGTGTGTGTGTGTGTGTGTGTGTGTGTGTGTGTGTGTGTGTGTGTGTGTGTGTGTGTGTGTGTGTGTGTGTGTGTGTGTGTGTGTGTGTGTGTGTGTGTGTGTGTGTGTGTGTGTGTGTGTGTGTGTGTGTGTGTGTGTGTGTGTGTGTGTGTGTGTGTGTGTGTGTGTGTGTGTGTCTGTGTATCTGGCTGTGTGAAATAACGCTCGCCGTACTATAATAGTCGTTTCGATTCGACATACATATGTAAAAACATTGCCAACGAAACGTACGAATATAATAACACATCAACTAAAAACTTTTTTATATACTGTTTGCTAACAATGTTTCCTCTAGGCTAATAAAACTCATGAGAATTTAGCGCCATCTATTGAAAATATATTTAAATAACTAATTGATCAATTTATTTTTCGATTGTTGTTTTATATTATTTATATGTAGGTAGGTAGGTAGTTTTGACCATTTTTTTCATACTTAACAATTAAATATTATATTAAATATATTTAAAAGGTATTTAAAAAAATATGATTGCGTGCGGATCAAACACAGGACCGACACTTTTTTTTTTAATTTATAGCTTAATAATTATGCAACCCATGCGATGATATTTCATCGGGCACAACACTATAACATTGTTTAAAAAAAAATCTAAAAATAAATTATGGCAATGAAATCATTTTACCATGTTTCAATCATGAAATCAATTTTTCATGTTTCAATCATGTAATAAATTTATCATGTATATATATATTTTTTTTAATATTATTGGATGTAAATATAATAAGGTGAAAGTATTTTTACTATTTCTTTTTTAAGAGAAGTTCGTTTTTTTAACTATCGTTAATTTATCATTTTTATCGTTATATATACATATGTATATATGTACATATATGGTGTTCTTAGGATAGGCAGTAGTGAAATTACAATTCTTTATGTTGAAAATATCACTTACATACGTACAAATGAATATATGCGTGCTTTGGAGCATTTGAAGCAACCTCTGCTGCAAAAAAACGTGTTTTAACATAATTTATTAAGATTTTATCTCAAGAATTGCATATAAATTGAAACGATAAGCAATTCCTTATCGTTCCGGAAACAGCGCTCCCTAACATATTTGCTTAATCGCGTTTCGTACATTGTTCGAACGCTGAAGGATTTTCCGTAAGGCGTCGAGTTGTCTTTCCATCGTTCCGATAAGGGAAAAATCGGGTCATAATTTTTCACGCAAAAAGGGAAACAGACGCGAGAAACGTTTTGGAATTAAATTCTCGGCTCCGGCTCGCCGGATACGGATGTAAATCTTAAGAATATCGCCACTTTTCCGACGACGCGACGGCGAAAGCCTTCGGGCCCGACCATGACCTGAATATGAATCTCCAAAACCATCGGTTTTATTCCGAGTTCACTTTCCTACAAATCAATCGAATATTACCGTATACTATACATATGTAGCTGTGGATATAAAAATACATATGTAGAGGTTTGTACAAAACGTACCATTGAGTCCCATTTGATGCGACCGTGTCGTCATCTTGTAGAAACGAACGAAAGTTTACAATAGTAGGCTCCTGAATGAAACTTTTTCTTTTTAATAAATTGACAAATTTATAATTGCATTGTAGTTTGAAGCTTGGTTCACTTATTAAACATTTCAATCATGTGGAAGTTGTGAAGACCAATCAGTATCATACAGTTAAAAAAAAATCGTCAAATATATTTTATTTTATTTTACATTGATATACACCAGGAAGGCCTAACAGGTACACCCCAATGCACCTTCCTAGACAATTAGCCATATTAGTTGGGCTTCTGTCTAGCATCGAGAGGGCACCGGGTTCGATCCCGTGAGTCGACCTCGATTTAAAATAATTTATTCTGAGTATAGTATCTGCAATGCTGATGGTCAGACTTGGATATTTGTGACTCCAAGTCGATCGTTTCCTTTCAGTATGGCTCGGTGGTTGCGTTTATGTTTAGTATCGAGAGGTTACCGGGTTCGATCCCGTGTTAATCTTTAATACGGCTGGTCAAACTTGGATATTTGTGACTCAAAGTCGATCGTTTCTTATCAGAGTTCGCCATTTTTTCTGATGTCATTGTTGAAACGGTTCCTCCATTAAATTGGCTAAAAACTACTGTCACCACTATTTGAGTATGATTTATGCACAAGTTTAAAAATTAATTTCGAGTTATTCAGTGTCTCGTAATTCGGCGACTTATTAATAAAAATGCTGCATTGTTTGAAATTGGCCAAAAAGCGGATTGGGGTTTACCTGTTAGGCCTTCCTGATATACATACATATATGTATGTATTTAAACTGCAATATATAAGAACGCCACAGCTTCGGTTAAAATTTTATCACCTACAGATAGACTTAGATAAGCATAGGAAAAGGAGTAAGGCAAAGAGATACCATCTCTCCCAAGTTATTCAATGCGGTATTTGAGGGAATTTTCAGGAACTTGGAATGGGACACAGCCGGAGTAAGCATCAACGGTCGCTTCTCGAGTCACCTTCGGTTCGCAGACGATATAGTTTTAATAGCTCGTGATCCAACTGACCTACTTAACAGACTAACACAGCTGGACAGGGAAATTAGAAAAGCAGGATTAAAAATTAAAGTAGATAAGACCAAACTAATGTTCAATAGTTATTGCATGCCTGATAGCATCCCATTAGATGATAAACCGGTAGAAGTAGTAAATAATTATTTATATTTAGGGCAAATAATTGACATGTCCGGTTACTACCGGACATGATAAAGAGATAAAGATGAAGAGATAAAGAGCCGTATGAAATTAGGATGGAGTGCGTTTGGGCGAATGAATGTTGTTTTTAAATCAAAAATGCCACTCTGCCTGTAGAAAAAGATTTTCGATAAATGCGTTTTGCCAGTGATGACGTATGGATGTGAAACTTGGACACTGAACGCCAAGATGCTACAAAAAAATCCAATGCACTCAAAGAAGTATGGAACGCTGTATGCTTGGCATAACGAGGAAAGACAGGAAGCGGAACACGTGGGTGATAAGTATGACAAGGGTAGTGGACATAGTGGATAGAGTAAAGAGCTTGAAATGGCAATGGGTGGGTCATGTGGCTAGAATAATGGACGAAAGGTGGATAAAATAATTGCTTGAATGGTACCCGAGAGAATGTAAAAGGGTAAAAGGAAGACCGCAGGGAATATGTGTGGACGAAATTAGGAAAATGTGTGGGGTGAGATGGATGAGAGTTGCGCAAAACAGAGACGAGTGGAAGCGTGATGGAGGAGCCTTCATCCAGCAGTGGATGGCGAATGGCTGTAAATGATGATGATGATGATATGTAGGTAAAAATATGAATGTAAAAATATGTATGTAAAAATTAATTATGTACAAACATTGCAGCATTTTTATTGCATATGTAAATCACTGTATTTCGAGAGGCTATTAATTAAATTAAAATAAAAAAATAATTTATCCATATATATTTAGACTTGTACATAAATCTTTACATATTGTACATAAATCAAATTCAGATATTTGTGACAGCGGTTAGGATGATTTTGCCAATTTGATGAAGTAACCGTTTCAACAATGAAATCAAATAAATTGGCAAACTCTGATAAGAAACGATCGACTTTGAGTCACAAATATTAAAGTTTGACCAGCCGTATTAAAGATTAACACGGGATCGAACCCGGTAACCTCTCGATGCTAAACATAAACGCAACCACCGAGCCATACTGCTCGCTATGGTATGCGAAAAACAAAAGAAGGCTTAAAATTTAAGCTTTTGTTTTGTCACAAAAAAAGTATTTGATTCGTTGATTGATATTTGATTGTTTAAACAATATTTTAAAATATCATAAGTAAAAATAAGTCGATGTTTATTTAAAAAAACTGGTATAAACATATAAAGGCATCGCGATCACAGCGTTCCACTAAACAGAACGAAATTAAAATGTGAATTATTCATAGAGGCGTTAGTAGCGCGGTTTATAGTGGCATAACTTATATGCGATATACGACCACAGCTGAGAAAACTTCTCTAATTATTAACTTCCCATATTTCGTCACAAACCGTATTAAAAGTTTGACCACAAAATTTGATAATTATTAATACTCGCCGGTAGGCCAAGTACATAAAATAAAGCTTCAAGATGTTGCATTGGCGATTTTTTGCACCCATCATAAAATTCGACGATAAACAATCGTAATTCGAATCTTTGCCCGGCGTCACGGCGAAAGCGAAACTAAATTAGAGACTCCGGATCGTGAAAATTTTACCGTGAAACGTAATTAAACACAATTAATGACACGTAAGCGCCAAATTAAACCGGCTTTTGTAAAACCCCTGCTTCCTCCTCCTCAACGAAAGGAAGACAGTCGTAATTAAAAGTGTTCGAGTTTTTGTCGTCAACGAAACAAGCGAAAGAAGGGGAGCGATCTCTCGAACACAGAAATAAAATTTCGCGACGCATTATTTACAAAAAAGTTTCAGAGCTTGTGTAAAAATAGGTCAGGGATACGCTTATGGGGGTTGAAAGTGAACCCTTGGGCGAAACGCAAATCTTCTGTTTCGCGAGAGAATCGAACTTTACCATCTAACCCTAACGTATTATATTCTACATATATTGTACAACGTACACACAAGAAGGGTAAAATTACCCTTATTTTTCAACAAAAAAAAAAATATGACACATATAAAAACATGAGGATGATAAATAATATAAACACTGACTTATATTTATACCACGAAAGTGAGAGACAGCATAAATGAGCAATATAAATTTAAATTCGAGCATTTACGAACGTACTTTGAATTACGGAAATCAAATGTTTGACGAGGAGATTGTCTGAATTGAACTCCAAAGTATTCTACGGAACATATCTTTACATTGAATCAAGGTTTTATACGCTATTTGAACCGGTGCAAGTGGAATTGCTTACGTGCAAAATAAACTTTGCTGAAGGGGTTGAAACGAGCTCGGAAGCTGTCGTTACCATTACGAGGGCGTAAACGTGCGTTTCAACTCTTCACTTAGCGCCCTTTGTACGCAAAATTAGCACTGTTGTTATTAAGTTTACCGTCGAAGATTCGTAGAAGTGATTGGCACATTTACATTTTACAATTTGCAACAGTTTTGCGTAATTCTAAAGTGGCGGAAGTTGGTTAGGACGGAATTCACCCCCCCCCCCTCCCCCCGTCGCTTAGGGAGTCAAGTTTTGTTAAATAAATCTTACTCGTGCAGTTCATTTGGTGGCCCATCATTCATGGAATTTTGCTCGTTACTCCAGCGAGTTTTGGATGTTATAATTGAGCTGTGGCCCCTAAGGATTTTCACTGTTTTCCATGAACGCAACATCGTTACACCGCTACGGATCAGCGAGTTAAGCTTTATCGAATAAACATAATTTTGAAAGCAATTGTTTGGTCATTGTGGTGTATTAGGATAATTCGTCAAGCCACTATCAAGCACTATTATAAAAATAAATAAATAAATATAGTAGGAGTTTGGTTTTTTCATACATACATATAATTGACACTGAACAATAAAAAATCACGTTTTTAATTACCGGAGCGGAAGCTAATCAAACTTTATTAAGTTTGACCCACGGAATTCGAATATTACAATAATTTTTGTTAATATTTTTTTCGTCTATGAGATATGTATACATAAGTGCAATTTTTACAGATTTTTGACTTTTGCAGTTTTTAATACACAGCAATAATCAAAATCTAGTATTGCTGTGCCAAAGGTTAGTATAGAAATCAATAGTCGGGTTCTATTGATTATGATTTTTTGTTGCTTAGTATTTTTACATAATAATTCTCTAGTGAATTTTAAAACTCAAAAATATATACATATATTTTTTTTTTACATTTTTTTCTCGAGCTATCATGCATTTATTGGACCAGCTCTATATTTCACTACGTTTATATGGATTAGTTTTCAAATTTAATGTTGTTATTACTAATTTTATTTTATCTGAACGTACTAATTCGAGCGGCAAATGATTTTAAATTACAGTATACATATGTTCTAAGTGGCGCTGCTCATCGCCCATAAGTGTAAGAAAAAAGTATATTCTTAATTTCTAAAATTTGCTATTTATTAATAATAAGTATTTGAAAACAATAAAAAATCACAATCAATTGAAAAAACATTTGACAATGAATTTCAATACTCACTTTCAGCACAGCAATACTGGATTTTGAGTAAAATATTGCAAAAGATAAAAATATGTAATATTTTTAAACGCTCATATCTCATAAACAATACTCATAAAGCATACATTTTGTGAAAATTTCAAAAATTTGACGGTTCATTTAAAAGCGATGCAAAGAAATGAGTCGACAAAAGTACTACAGCACATTCCGATACGAAAGAGAATTTGCAGAATTTAAGTAAGTGAAAGAAAAACGCCGGAAAAGGAAACTGCGATAATAATGAGACATTAAGAAAAAAAATAGAACAAAACAAAACAACAACAGTAGCGTCCAAGACATGAAATTGAAATAGAAAACGATGTCAAAAACACGCAACTTGTACATAAATATTGTAATATGTAAAGCTGTAACCGAATTTTATCGCTGCCAGTTTTCGGGCACGAACAACGCGCTATAAAATAAAAAAATAACAATGTGCACTTTGAAGGATTTAATACAGTCGTTTGATGTGCGTTTTGAGTTGTTCAGATAAATTTAATTGAACGCTGTTGTACCCACGGTTTGCATTGTTTCCTCTTCCGGTCGACAGCATGCATGGAAAAACCCCTACAAATGATAAACAACAAACGTATGTATGTACATATGTATATAAAAAATAATGTATTATGAAAGTTCAAAATACCGTCATCTACGCCTCAAATATTCATTATTACATGAAGTAGACTACGTCGCTTTACATCGTAGAGAAACTTCGTGAGACTATTCTGCTTGAAGTATAATACATAGCTATCATGCGGAGCGCACAGTTTTAGAGAACCCTCATTTCAGCACGCATAGTCCGTACGTATTATTATAGATATAAAGGGATGGACGAATTTCTCTAAGGAGAAACAAAAAGGGATTCGTTCGTTTGGCGGCAATTTGTACTTCTTATGCAATGGCGCAAAAGGCGAAGCGGGAGTGGAACTTAAAGAGTCTTTTATAATTTAAAAAAATGCCTCTCTCGGTGAACATGAAAATCCGCTAGTATCGCGGAACAGTGTGGAATAATAAATGGGGCACAATTTACTGGCGAGATAAGGGCTCTCGGCTTAAAGGAAGACCCCCTGCGTAATTACGTCGGAAAGTGTCCAATACGAGTGCGTGATTTTTTCATCTCAAATAATAAAGAAAAATATAATGAAAAAATCAGAACGAACTCGGATGGTTCAGTGGGGATTTTAATGATGCAACAACATCCGTTGGATCAAATTGAGTACGGACGACACTCATTACATAGATTTTCAAAATGAAAATCTTCAATACTTTCAAATATAAAATTATTATTTAAAGGTATCAATTATCAAAATTCCAATTATATTGTAACGTAGAAATTAGGTAATCGGTGCCCGTCATTCACTGGTTTACTAGTAAAATTGCCGGTTCGCGCCAAAAAGTATGAACAAGCTACATATAAACAACAACAGCCAATAAGCGCTCGCGACCATTGATGTATAATACACATAGATGGGCCCTGATGTGTGATTTTGGTCGGAGATCTTGTCTTCACTAATTGAGGGGTGCGGGGGGTTTAACTAGCGGGGAAGTTGGGAAAAAATGTTTTTTTCCCTACGACGCAGCGGTACCTACTGTGCATGGTACCTACTGTGTAGGTAGAAACTGTGCATGCGCCAAAAGAGAGACCAGTATAAGACGTGAGGGTGGATCTAGTGTATTATACATCAATGATCACGACCCATTAACCAATTATCTATCTGTGATGTAAGTACACACTATGTATGAATATTCGGAGGATTTGTTTCATGCTTCATTCGGTGCTGGCTGGTCGATGAATTGACATTTAACTACTTCTACCACTACTAGGCTTCCAAGCCGGCAGAGACCAAAGCCGAAAAACCGGCTTCTTGACCATTTTTCAAAAAATCAAAAATCAGCTTTTGTGAATTGCAACATGAGAGAAGAGTATCCACCGTCTAAGTGCATTCGTGGGTGAATAATAGAGACCCCGGATTAGGCTAACGGGACTCAGTAAGTGCCCGAACAAAGGATACGCTGGAGTTCTCACAGACCTAGGCGAGTGCGTGCGTAAACAATAGACTCGCCAGGGTAGATCATTAAGTGCCTAGATAATATACATGAATGGATCGGGGAAGCTGTGCTGTAGAACTTGTCGTTTATAAGGAGGTACACACGGTAGATCAGATTAATCTGGAGTTTGCGGTAGATCCGTGTGGTGTGGACCTCTTGAATCGTTGAATAAAAATTATCTGAAGCGACTTTGGCCTTTCATTTGGATCCTGAACCCACCCTACCATATATTTATTATTAATACAATTCATAAAAAATAAAAGAATTACATATATACTTTCCGATTGGATTATTTAAATCAGAAATTTATTTATTTTATTATTTAATCGGGTTTTTCGTGAATATTTTAATTTAGTTTTGGTTGTTTAACAAAAAAATATCAGTAAAAAGTAATTCTAATTAAATTTATAGGCAATTTTTTTTTTGCATAATATATTATACATATTTACAATTTTTTTTGCAATTAAAAATTTTAAACTAATAAAAAATCATAATTTTCTGAATCCGGTAGAAATCGGTTAACCAGATTTTGATTTGTAAAAAACCGAAAACCGTTTTTTTTCGGGTAGTTTTTGGAACCCCTAAGTCCATTATTCGCTGCGACTTTCACTCCAATCTCGGTATACAACATGTCCACGCTACAATATCACAAACATTCGAATTTGAATCAAAATTTTTCTATGTGATTCGTGTTGTTCATGCAAATTTGATCGACCGAACGATGTTCAAACGATCAACTGGATGTTAAAATAGCAGAACGGAATTTGCCGAGCAGACTCTTTCTAAACTGATAGTACATATTATTCGTATATTCGCTGACACAAACCAACGATTGCATAATTGATAGGGGTCTTCGGATGCGGGCTTATTGTATGTATGTGTGGTTAATTTGAAACATTCTCCAGTAAGTGCGTGAAAGGTTTCCCGTTCGGAGATTCAATACACTCAACTGTGTCTCCATTAAAATGCGCCGGGTATAGTCTTTGAGCATCGTCTCGAGAAGATCGAAATTTTCGAGACTTTTATCTCGAAATGTGAAAGGGAATGGAATGGGAGAGTAGGGTGAGACTGAGGAGCTTTGGACTACAGAGAATTTGCCACTTTTAAATGACGACAAAAGAAAAAGAAAGGCAGAAACTTAGAGAATGGAGGGACGCACCACAATTTGCGAACCGTGAAGCGGGCCAAAGAGGGTCTCCCTTTTTTAATATCCTCGTTTATGGGAGCAGAAGATGTGTCCCGTGAAACTTTAATTTGGAAGACACTCGAGATGACCTACCAGCCAGCTGAATGTATTGTACAAGTTTAATATCGAAATTTTACAATGAAGACGAGCAACATTACCGAAGCATTTGATATCATCTAAATGAAATTGCACACGTGGAGTGGATGCAATTCAGCGGAAGTAGCACGATCGTCCAATATAATAGTACAAAACAGTGCACGTGAGCTGAGTTAGCAAATTGCAATCGGGTTAAATGCATCGAGTAATCCGATGCATTTAGATCTCGAATATATGCGCTTTTTGTCGCGATTTAACACGCGATTTCCCCTAGGCAAACAGTGCGCTTTTATTTTAACTTTGAATTCATAGAACTATGTATGTACATATATTTGTTTATTTATTATTTTTATAATAATAATAATAATATGACCAATGTTACCCGAACGGTTGCCCCAAATTTTCACACCAGTCTTACAAAAAAAAGTAAAGAACAATAAAAATTACCAATCATTCATCTAATTCAAATAGACGTGTGTTGAATCTCATGAAACTGACTAGCTCATCAAAATGACAATTGAATGGGTCTAACTGTTCATTTTTCACATTAAGGAACCGGAAAGCCTTTACAAGAGACGAGTTATTGAAAGCAGACGTTTTTGCAGGAATAGGTTGGAAAAGTTAACGCAAAGCTCTACCACATTCAGGCGCCGAAAATTTAAATTCCAATAAAATCGAAGGGTTGTCAATTCTTCCCTTTAAGTATGTATGTATGTATTAAGTTAAGCACCATACTTTTCCCGGATTTAAATAGAAAACGAACGTCGATAACTACGCAATACCCATGTTTTAGAAGAACAAAGACATTAGGTTTACTGTCTTTGACTAGAAAATTGGTTGAAAATCCCATTTTCTTTGAAAGAATAATCTTTCAATTATGCAATAGAACCTGACGGAAGCAATAACGACTAGCTCTACAAAACAAAAGTAAAGAAAATCAATGGCCTGTGAAATATATAAGTATAGGTAATAAGCAGGGCCGGTACGAGGGTGAGGCGAGCAAGGTACTTGCCTCATGTGAACGATGGAAAGGGCGCCGAATTGGTTAAGTCAATGACTTTAAATTTAAAAAAAAATGGTGATATAAAAGTAGATTTGAAATACGCAAGTTCAATTTCATTTTCGAAACAAAAATTACAAGAAGGCCTTGAAAAGTTTTTTGCATGTGGCCCAAAATCTTCTGGTGATGTATTAGCTATTTTTTGTACAAGCTCTAAAAACTCGTTTTTTTTCAATTTAATTTATGAGTAAATATGCATTAATCGTTCAAATTAACAAGTGATGGTTAATTAGAGAAACCCTGACTCCATAACACACTTCTTTTGTGGCACGTACCAATTTGATGGTTTCGTCGCCTGTTTCAAAGGGCATCAAGCTCGTCAACCAGATTTCTGTTAACTTGGATTTTTTTTACTATTAAATATTCTGATCTGGTTGAGGGATTGTTTATTTTGAGATCGTAACGTGCTCTATTATTGTATTCGTTTTTGATTATTTGTTTACATTGATTTTTATGTTTTATTTTCTAATTATTGTATCCTTATTTTGTTTAAATTGAAAAATATGTAAATAAATAAGTTTACGACATTTGAAGATACTCTTCTTCGATCAGTGGGACCCATTGAGCTCATATTCTAAACCGGCCATTCTCAAACATCCGAAAAAAATTTTTGCCAGTGGTGTATGCTTTTTTTATTAAGCATATTGAATAAGGATGATGTTTTATTTCTGACATTCTAATCTTAAAAACTGTTGATCATTCTTTACTTATGATATATAATGGTTTTAATTATGTCACCCTCCACCCTATTAAATTAAGATTTGGCTCTCCCTTAGTATTGCATGTATAATATCTTATATTTGCTTAATATTATACTTAAAAAAATAGCAAATAAAACTACAAAATTTTTCCATTTGCCTCAGGTGAGAAAATGTCTAGTCCCGGCCCTGGAAAAAAGGAACATTAACGTGTATTGTACATGTATGTACAATATTTGAACCGAATTAGTGAAGCAAATTGGAGTTCGTTATTCGGAAATATGTTGTTATTTACATACATACATATATTTGTAATTTTATACATACGCTTTTATTTTTGAAATTTAATATTGCTTCGATTTAATTTTTCTATATATTTTGAGACTTTCAATCCTTTGTGTAGCAACAATTTTGGTAATTGTATTTTCTGTTTACTATCAACGAAAAAAACTAGAGGCATAGAATATGAAATTTGACTATATGTATGTAGACGTATTCATTACATGAGTGATTATTTTGACATTCTCAATATCATATTATAATATAAAAGCAAATTTATAAAATTGAATGATAGTTATTAGCGGTACAAACATACAATAATATATTATGGTTCGTGTTGTGTACTATGTCCACATTTTAGATTAATACTCAAAGAACAAATGTTGATACAATTAATGAATAGAGTAACGAAGTTAGTGTGAAATGGAATTTCAATAGAGCGACAATGTAGCATACAATTATGCTAGTTATTGAGCGTTTAATACGAAACGACACATGAATTTGGTACCCCAGGTGAGTTGAATGGACAAGTTTACATAGATGATAATTGTGGGAACTCTCTCGGGATATGTTCGTACAGATGTGTGATGAAAACATGGGAAATCAGTAGTAAATTATGACTCAATTGGACTTACCATGATGCCGGTGCTTACGGCGATTCCTCGTCCACAGTAAGTGTTAGGCACAATGTCGCCAAATCCCACTGACAGGAAGGTGATGGCGATAAGCCACATGGCATTCAGGAGGTTGGCGTGCTCCTCATCATGAAACCTACCATCGTTGACGACAACCATTGACAATAAAATAATTTAACACATGTCCGTAAGGCATTCGAAGTAACCGCGACTCGAAATCAAAAGTAAAATAATGCAATCGTGATTTTTCATTCAAGCTAATCTATCTATACCGGTTAAAATGATGTGAACGATAGGTGAATTGTTTTAAGCCAACGTTTTGTATGTGAATTTCAATGATACTTTACACATCAATTTCGGAAAACGTTGACTTGGTTGGTGGTAAAGTGAAAGAAAAAACAATAAAAAAAATAATAAACACGCAAAAACAATTTGGTTATAATGATAATGAAAAATAAAGTAAAAAATAGTTAGTGCTGATTATGTGCGTGGATAGCAACGTGCATTGTAGAAAGTGGACACGATTAATTGTAAAAATAAATTATACTTTTATTTTTATTATGTTGAGTAAAAATATTGTATTTTCTTCATTTTTTTTTATTATCGGTTGTATTGTAATATTTTAATTTTGCACTGAAAAGTTTATGTTTATGCTTTATTATTATTACATTTTTTTATGGAATGGAAGTGGTGTATGTATGTAGGTGGAAATGAAGCGAATTTGAACGAATCGAGCGAAATATAAAAAAATATGAAACGCTCTCAATTTATTCCTTCCAATGTGTAATAAAATCCAATCAAAACATTGACGTGAAATCGAATGTCGGAAATCAGAAAAAAAATCGGTTTAATTTAAAGCGATACACAAAAATATAATCATGGTTTTATTCATACAAATGTATATAATAAAGAAGTCTATGTGTTTTTATACTGCGATTTTATTTCGCTTCTAATTTATGGTTTTTCTTTGCCACCCTTGCTCCGCAAAGTCATTCAATTTTTCTTATTTATATCTCGACTTTCCTCATCGGCAAAGTTATAGGGAGGAAGGAAGGGTAAGAAAAAAAGGAAGAAAAAGCGATGTGAAATATTTCGCTGGATTAAGCTAAAGAATGTCATATTTCCAAAGGCGAGCGAAATATTTGAATTTCAAGCCGAGCGTCAATTTTCACCGGAGTTAATTACTCCATTAGAGAAAAGCATCGAGCGAGACTACACTCTGACCATTTTCTAATTAAGATGCTGGAACGTGTGGTGTATGTCGGAATTTTATAGCGTTTCGGCGTGACCCAGGGGCACTTTTTACCGGAAGGAAAATTTGCCGTCGGGAAAAAAGAAACAGAAGTCGGCGAGCTGGGAGCATTTCCATTAATGTTTGAAAATACGGTTACGGTGCAGATTCCGCTCCAGACAGGTAATTTTGCTCTAGCACACACCATTACAGGCTAACATTAAAAGAAAATACTAAATAATTCAATTTTAACTCAGATCTACGCATACAAACGTTGCAATTAGTGCGATTACTATTTGCAACATTAATACATATATCACGTGCGATAAAGCGATAATGTCGCCATTTACTCGTTTAAAATATTAAAATGTCACTTAAATTAAAATTACTTTCAGTTATTAAGTAAAAAATGAAAATTTTCACCACATTATTTAACATTAAACAATTTAATTGAAAAGTAGCCATGGCGCATGCTAAATTATATGCGCCGCATGTCTTAAATTAAAGCAGTCCTGCATAAATTTTTGATGAATTTGAGGATGGAAAAGGAAAATAATTTTTGATGAAATTATGTCTATGTACATGTTATGTATTTAAAAAGCGAATCATTCATTTTATTTTATTATTTAATTACTGCAAATTTTTTGGTCAGTTACTAAATAAAAAAAATTATCCATAAAAGTGGCTAGTAACAAACATTAAACGGTTGGTAAAAAAATTAAACGATCAGTAAAAAATAATATTTTACATTGTGAGACACCAAATATGCTGAATTCACTGATTCTGGTATCTCGGTATGGTTTTAACACCACTAATCAATTCGATCAAGACAAAATTTTGGTATTTCCGTACATGTTCTTTTAAATATTATCAAATAATTATATATTTGCATATTCTTTTTTAGCTCCAAGCCTTTTTACAAGCTTTTTATTATTGCTTCACTTTGTTATTTTAAATAATTCCATGTACTTTTTATGAGAATGTTCAAAAATTTCCCGTTTCTTTTCAAAAACACATCATCGAACTATTAACATAAGTGTCCTTTTTATTTAAACTAACTTTTTATAATAAATATTTATTATTATTTAAATTATTAACAAACCATTTAATTTAATAACTGCCTACAAACATACTGAACGATACATATTACTGACAACTTATTCTATTTACTGACCGAAAACGGGAATTAATAACCGACCATTTAAATACAGGCCTTTAAAACTGACCACGAATATACTGACCGATAGATACATAACTGACCATTTTGATATATTTCTGAAATCTTATTAAGTTAACTGACCAAATTTATTGACTAACCAAAAACATTCTGACCGATCAAAATGGTTAATAATTTAAAATAATTACTAACCATTTTGATGTATGTACATATTACCGAAAACTTATTTTTGTAATTGACGGACCGAAAAGGGTTATTAGTAACTGATCATTTAAATGCAGGCCTTTGATTTATTAACTGACCGCAAACATACTGATCGATACATATTATATAAAATAACCATTTATATGTAGTAATAAATGGCCATTTTGATATATTATTGAGAACTTATTTAATTTACTGACCAAAAACGGGAATCAGTAACTGACCGTTTACAAATACATTTTTATTTATTATATGAGCAAAATTTATATAACGTATTTTGTTTTTCAATACCAATTATTTTCACGAACTAAGCGTTCATAATTTCCCGAGTATATTGACGTGTTCTAACCATACCACTGGCGTAAGAGGTTTACGCAATTCTTATCTACTTTAAAATAGTATTAAACAATGTTTTATATTATAATCGAAAATTGAAAGATAGATGTTTCAATGTAATAAAAATAGCAAGATGAAGAAGAAAAGCTAGTGAAAGCCAATAAAGCGATCCGTTGATAAATTGACCGTGAAAACTCGCCAAAGAAAACGTTTATCAAACGCAACAAAAGGTGATTGATCGACCGTTCAAATTGCTTCGTTATGAAGACGTGGAGCTTCACCTGGATCGCATTTTATCAATACATTTTATATATGTATTATATATAGTATATATTATTTTGGAATAATATTGTTGGCACGGCTGTAAAAATAAATTACACGACAAATGTCAAAACGACATTTAATGTCAAATTAACACCACTAAAATAGCTCGCACGATAGAATCGGCGTTCGCCCGGCAAATCAAACGTCAAACGAGTTGCTAGTAACAAAAATAAAATTTGACGATTCAGTGAAATCATAACCTGGGCAATCGTAATATCTTAGCAGCTAACACTTATTTATTTAAGGGTTAGGTTAAGTTAAGGTTGGCCCTATTAATTTAAGATTAGGTTGTTAGGGTCGGTATTTATTTTTGTTACTTTGTTACAACCCATTTGACGTTTGATTTTCCGGGCGAAAACCGTCTGTTTTCTGTAATCTGTTGTGCGAGCTATTTTACAGAGGGGCATTATTTTTATTTGCCACGACGATAAATGGTACCCTTTTATCAATACATTTTATTATATATATATATAGTATATATTATTTTTATTTTTTTACTTTTTAAAACACACACACCTCTTACCTTGCATGGACCGACTGGACGAGCAGTTATATAGTATGCCAATACTTACTGGACATGATGGATATGACCGATGGGGATTTATCGGGTGGATATGTGAGATGTGTGAGTGTTTGGCATACGTACCACCATTCCGCAGGTGAGGGTGATGCCTCGTCCACAGTAAGTTTTGGGCACAATGTCGCCATATCCGACGCAGAGGAACGTGATCGCCGTCAGCCACATGGAGTTAAGGAGGTTGGCGTGCTCGGCATCGTGGAACCTGCCACACGCCAATGTCTCGTGTCAGTGACATCGACTGACACCACTGACACGACACGCGCTCGTTGTCGTCGCAGAAGCGGTTATCATACACTTACATTTAATTTTTACCTATTGTTTAATTGCCTATTCGAATACGTTGCCGAGTATAATCAGTGCTATCAGCCAGTTTTTGAGTTGGCAGTGACGTGTAGCAGTTTTCAAGAAGAGGTCGTTCCGTTGGTAAAAGTCGGAATTCACGACAGGGGGGACCCTCTAGGCTCGGAAGCGAGGCTCGGTCGACCCGCTCCTTCCTGTCATTTGTTTGCTCTTTGCGACTACTCTAGTATTGCCGTGCCCTGAATTAACTCGACTTTTACCTGATGAAATACTCCGACATATACTGCCTGGTTCGCATATAATTTCTGACGGCTGGACAGCTTACGGAAATATTCTGAATTCGGGTAAAATTGGTTATAATTTCGTGGATCCAAATGATAGTGAAATACATACGCAAACTGTGGGAAATATGTGAATGCGTGTGAAAAGAAAGATGAAGCGTCAATTTGGCACAACGCGTGCCCGTTTTGATTCATATTTAGATGAATTTGTATTGAACCACAAACGAATGCGTGTATATTCCATTCGCAATATGTGGAATATTTCCTAATTGCCTAACCATCCGAAATGATATGCGAACCAGGCAGTATATGTCGGAGTATTTAATTAGGTAAAAGTCAAATTTATTCAGGTCACGGCAATACTAGAGTAGTCGCAAAGAGCAACCAATCACAGGAAGGAGCGGGTCGACCGAGCCTAGTGGATCCGCCCTCTCGAGAAATCCGAATTTTACCGTTTCGGGTATGAAGGCCCACCCCCACTCCATCGAAAAGATGCGCACGGTGCGATTCTGTACTGACAGCGCACTTTTGCGCATCATTTCCGAAGAGTGGGAGTAGCCTTCCAAGTCTAAGATCCAGGCCACACTGTGCAACTTTGTCGGCCGACTGGTTGCGCGACCAGAAAAAATGTATGAAAATGTGAGCGACAAAGAAGTTGACGGGTGTGGCACGCCCCATTTAACTGCATACAATGGTCTGGTCGCCTTCAACAAAGTCGCTCGCAAGTCGCACGATGTGGCCCGGCTCTAATAAGGTAGGTGGAACGCTCAACTGACTTGAACTAAATAACTGCGTATCTTAAATTTTGCGAATTAGCATAAAGGATGTCAAATTTGATTGGTGGAATAGAAAAATGTCAAACTCTACGTCAATTATGTGTTGGATTGCAATTTGTTCGGAATATATGTATGTATATTGCTCAACACGCAATCGACGTAGCATCTGGTCTAGTGTGTTTCTGGTTTAAGATGCGTTGTTCTCAAGGTGCTAATATGTGTAAAAGTGTAATTACAGTTTGAATTTTGCTTATTTGTAAAATATTTTCTGATACAAACTGTAATTAAACTTGGATGTATATAAGGTAAGAAGGACGTTACAAGTTGTAATTACATTGATATGACATGTGAGGTGCTTTTATTAGCAGATAGTCCCATTAATTAGACTTAATTCATGTATATTAAATATTTTCAGTGTCGGTTATATACAAATGATATAATTTCAACCGATTATCGCATAATTGTAAACGATTATCTTGGCTTGCGGTCTAATGCAATAAAGGCAATGACTCACGACGAGGTTATAAAGCTTTTCGTGACCAATATTTATGACGAGTCGTAAAGTGAGAAATTATTTTTCAGAAGTCAAATTTTAAAAAGTGAAATTTATTACACCAAATTGCTTCTAAACGTATGTACATACGTGTTTTAAAAGAGTGTGAATTTTATGAAAATTTACGGCTCATGTATTGCGCGAAAGTAATAAGGGTTCACATTGATTTTATTCTAGGTGTACTTAATGTATAATAATATACATACATATCGCATAAAAATACATAATATTTTGTATTGAAAATACAATTAAATCATAACTGCTTTTGCGGCTTACACATTCACGTCCTAAATTGTAATAATACCTTGTCGATTTGATAAACGAAAACAAAATATGTACATATTTCGTTATTATTGTATGA
This sequence comes from Arctopsyche grandis, assembly GCF_051622035.1. Taxonomy (NCBI): domain Eukaryota; kingdom Metazoa; phylum Arthropoda; class Insecta; order Trichoptera; family Hydropsychidae; genus Arctopsyche; species Arctopsyche grandis. The sequence continues at coordinate 10,382,230 of NC_135366.1, forward strand.
CATGTCGTATAATACCATTCCGTATTACATACGAGCTGATAGAATTTTTTATGACTATATAAATATTTACTTAAACGTATGAAAAAATATTAAATGTTGAACGAAAAACGATTATTATCTACTATTTTCTAGTTCTTTCAGAGAACAAATTAAAGATCTCGAGGTCGAATTTGCTCACTATCATAAAACTTCATCTATTGATATTATAAAACACGATTTTATTTATGTAAAAACTATGTTATACAAACATGTGCATAATTTATTTCGATGTTATTCATTTTCTTTGAAGTATACTCGTTCATATGTATATATGTATGGTTGGAAACGGTTTCTTTGGTAGAAGCTATTCAGTAGAAAAGTTATTGAGCAGCAAGTCATTTACAAGTATGTATGTATGTACATATGTATGTAAGTACATATATGACATATGTATTATGTGTTGTACATGTGTACAATATTATGTCACAGATTGTTCACTATTGTCATGTATTGTATTATATGTTTTGGCTCGACGTGATTCTTTTACGCAATAAGGATGTCAAATATGTATTAAAATATATGATATTTAAAGCTCACATTAATATTCAATACATGTTAAATACATTTTTTTTTCACTTTTCGATATTTATCTCATATTGTATATGTTTGAAGAATTTTCACAAGCGATACAAGAGAAAAATTGCAAATATTTTGCGTCGTTCGCGAATTTTCACGTACTAGCGCGAACGTGGTGATTGGATCATCGCCAGAATATTGTACTGTTTCCACATCATAAAATTTTCATTGAAACAAACAGGAAAAAGAAAAAAATCATAACGAAAAACTATAGTATAATATATCGTATAAGCCATGAACAACGAAAGCGGCAATCGCTGCTGCTATTATCAAACATGAACGACTAAATTTCGTTCTTTATATGTATGAATATTGCAAGAGTTTCACTTTTTTAATACTTTATTAGTACAAAGTCGGATGAAAATTTAAGAAAAAGCCTGAGTAAACGAACGAAGCGCAATTTAGCTCGAGTTCGTGTAAAGAACGCTCAAGCAAAAGCCCCTTTGTTGACGTTTTGCACAAATAAAAGGCTTCGATGAAATTTGCAATATTAATTATATCCTGGCTTAATGAAAAAATTAGCGTTCATTATTTTAATCACAATTTGAATTTTGATTCCGTCAAAAGAAAATTCTATCGCCTTAAAGAAAAAGTTCTCTGTTATCTATATATAAAGGATGTTTTTTTAGAGGATTGTTTTTTAAATTGACAACATTTTTTCCAACAACAGTCAATTTGACAGCTGAGAGCTGAGTTGTGCTCAATTTAACTTGCCATTTTATCATGACTAGATCTACGCTAGAACAACGCTTGAAAATTGTGCAAATTTATTTCGAGAAGCTACCATGCGCTAAGTTCATTCTACGGTCGTGAATTGGCCCCTTAAGATCATGTAATTTAGCACCGTTGGATTATTTTCTGTGGAGATATGTGAAGTCGCTAGTCTACACCAATAAACCAGAGACGATGGACGACCTGGAAGCCTTCGCCACATTATTGCCGATAAACGACCCCAGCTGCTCGAAAAAGTGGTCAAAAATTGGACTTCCAGATTGCGCTTTATTCGAACCAGTCCACCCATATGCCCGATATCATATTAAAACACTAATGACGTAAAATTATCTTCTAATAAAGCCATACCATAGCCATTGCCACGATTTTTTTTGTATTTTGTTTCATTTTAGTTTTATATCTCTAAAAAATCACCATTTATATACAGATACAATATATATAAGATAGACTTTGTCTTTCAGTTTATTTTGTTTATTTATTTTTTTCAAAGAACACGTTACATTATGCAACGTATTAGGAATAACCAAATTAGCTTATAATCTGTTTATCAAAAAGAAACCAAAAATGCATGAAATTAACATGCATCTTTTTCTGGCTAACGTACTTTAATAACCTTTGTTTGATAATTATGTATTTAGCAGACTTAAATCACTGCATAAAAAAAATGGAAGACGTTAGAAATAAACAATTTCTTTCTTCATCAGCTTACTGATTCAAAGTTTAAAAAAATTACACTTTTGTTAACCACCCCGCTAAAAAGATTATGAAGAGTTGATGCTTCTAAATATTACGCTCAATAACAGTCATCACAGGTTAGTTAGAGCTAGAAAATCTATATATTTAATGGTATGAACATATGTATGTATGTATATGCATAGTTAAATACATATAATTATATTTAGTATAATATAAAATAAAATGTTCGGTTGCCTCTACAGAAATACGTTTCATTTTCATTAGTACAAAAAATTCAGTTTTTATTATATAATAAATGGAATTAAATTTATTAGCATTTTCTTTGAAATTAAGAGAGCCATTTTAAAGGAATTTTCCAGAAAAATGCATCTCTTTGTCCGATAAGCTAAAAGACAGCTTCCAGAATGTACGCTAAGGGAGTCCCAAAGCTCACAACGGAAAGGTTTATCAAAGTCCACGTAACTCCATTCATCTTCTTTTATTCAAACGGATGAAAGTAATTCGCAATGAACATGCAACGAGATTCAAGCGACGATCAAAATCCAAAGATTAAATAAAAATCCAAACAACCTTGTGTGCATCGCATATTTTAAATGGATTTAACATCGCATATTTCAATAAATACACTCGTATTTGTACAGAAGGCATACTGAAGTACTCGCTCGCGCTAATTACGAATCGTGTTTTTCATTTGAAAATTAAGCGAATTTCACGAGTGTACGCAGCATAGACTTAAATGTAACAATATTATAAATTTTACGGTATGTATTCTAGATAACGTGAACGTGCTTTTGTAAGCCGAAATAGCAGCCGGGAATTATTAATGAACCGGTATGTATGGCGTGGATAAATAACCGCTTCTCAAACTGACAACGTTTCAACGCTAATTCAATTCACTATGGGTGAATGCTCAATCAATACTGTATTATTAAATTATATATATATATATATATTATATTTTATACAAAAAAATAAATATAATAAACTATATTGTATTCAATATAATATAATATAATATATATATGGAATGGAACGCCTACGAATAAAGTACAGCCATCGAAAGCTATTTTATACCAAATCAGTACGAAAAGCATTCACTGACCACACCCCAATTTAATCAACACTAGGACAGATATGAGAACAACGACTTGTACTCGGATTTGAGGGCTGAAGGAGGATGGAATGTTCACAAAAATATAAAAGAAGTAAAAAAATTGTAATGAAAATTAATCGAAAAAAAAATGATCATACGTGCAAATGATAATCAAAATATGTACACAAAAAAGGGTTAGGTAAGGCAAATTATAAGACAAGAAGCTACGCGAATCGTCTCAAAAAAAAAAAAAAAACACATAGTGACATGTATAAAAAGCTGCAAAACAGACAAAATAAAAAACAAACAACGATTCAATCAACTACTTTTATGTTTTGTTTTATTTGAATAATTTTCGCGCACTTTCGTCTACTTTAGTTTCTATTATGATTGACGAGCTTTCCTCAGAAGCAAATGTGAACGAAAAAAGAACAATGTGCGAAAGTTCAACCAACCGCGAGAAAGTTACTATGTATGTATGTATGTTACATTGTGTTAACGCAACAACGAGGAGTGTTTATAAAAGTGAGTTTACTTTACTTTGCTTGAGAAGCGTTATTGAAGCATCGATGATTTATTACGTAATATAAAATTATTATTTATACGAAGAGTACGCACAAAATCGGTGTGTATACGCATGTATGTATAGTTATCAGATGAAAGTTTCAGCCTAATTTGTATATCGGCTAAGGGAAATGCGGCCTAACGTACAATAAAATATTGATCTAGACCCGACCTTTAAAGTGTGGGGTATAAAGCGAGTTAAACAATATGGTGTTTTTAGTTAAGCTTTTGGAGAATTTTCGCAGACGTGCCTACCAGTGATAGCGAACCAAAGAAAATGCGTGCTGTAAAATCACTTTCCGACAAAGCACAAACGTGCGTGACACTCTGAAAAAATAAACGGCTAAAAACATCTCGAATGTATGCCAATAAAAAAACGAAAAAAAAAACCTATAGTGACCTACATATATAACGTCAGTCTAAATTCACTGTATATATACATACATACAAATATATTAACAGACATGCACGAGTATATTTTAATTAAATTAAATTAATATTTCTGCAGAAAAATTCATTTTGAAATTGGACTAATATTTTATTCTCTTGTTAGATATTTGAATTTATGCATAAATTATCATATGTCATATGTATAATAATATAAATTTACTAAGCACTACTTTTTTACGTTAGCGACTCACTGATGAGTTACGCATAGACTCGTCTTGTACGCCAGCGTCTCACGAAAAGTACAATATTTAACATTTAAAAATGGTTTTTCAAACACCATTTATTTCAGGATACTTTTATATATATATCGAGAATCTGAAACGTCCATAAACTTTCATGCATCATGACACGTGTCATGCATATGCATGCAAGGTCACAACCAAACCTCTGGGAGCCTCGAATTATGCGAGTCAATTAATTTTTTTTGCATATTCAACTAATTTAAAAATTGACGGCGTACAGATAAATATCAAATATTTCGCGAGATGCCCAGATAACTATTATAAATATGTACATAGTTTAAGAAAAATAATTTTGTGCATGCAATGTTACAAAGCGGTTGAATAATGCGCTCACTATTAAATAAAATAAAATATATATTTCGACAATAAATAATCAGATATATAATATTGTCGTCAATGAACTACATATTTCTTCAAATGAAAAAAAAAAATGAAAAAAAAAAGTTGATTCGACATTGAAAATGAGGTCAGTGAAAATTACTATAGAAATTTAAATTTATATATAAAAGGAAGCCGAGAGTATTATGAAAAAAAAAGGTATAATATTGTACATATAATGGTTTATGAATATTCAACATTGTCAAACGTTACTGACAAGTTAATCTCACGGTATCGCGATGAAGCCAAACAAAAGGTTCATAATTGGCATATTAAAGAGCACGGCCATTTTATTAATATTAAACGACACAAATCACTTCTAAAATTTCTATTAAAACATTCAGTCATTAGCATATAACCGATTTAATAACAAAATTCTACCCGAAGTGATACAACAACAAATCTTCAAATTTTGGAAGATGAGCTCGTTTGCACAACCACGCGTCACGATAATTCAAAAACGTATTCAGGAAACGATATTCTGATAAAGATCAAATTTTTCACATACACACTATTTCTTACTGGGAAAGTGAAAATATGCGCTGTTCGTTCGGATGCGACAGCTCGATGCGAGATAGTTTTCGAATGGGATTTCCGGCGTGTAATGTTGCGTCTGTTTTCCTTTGAATAACAATATATCACCTCGAATGAGGGGAAAATATGTAAAGCTTGCTTTTTTTGCGTCTCAAGTTTCAAACACATATATCACACATTTCCTTGGCATAAATGGGACAAGGCGAAACGTTGGACGAGAGAAGGCAGGTACACAAGTAGGTGGATGAGGAGAAAATTTAAGAGGCGAGAGATAAAATTCATCCATTCATCAAACTCTGTGGAAAGCTCCCCGGGAAATATGTATGTATCTAACATCGAGCTGGGAAAAGTTTCATTTGTTCCACCATTGTTGCATCATTTGTTCGACCGCGTATATTGGAACACGTCGCACTTTTATCATTTTCTCGTGTGGATGTTGATAATATGTACATAATGGGATATTAACACGTTAACATCGGTCGGAATGTTTGATGTTTGAAGCATTGTGCAGAAATGTGTACAACATTGTACAACAGTGAACGTTGATCCTATACATATGTACATACATTTTACGTATATAAACTAAATTTTATAATAAATATATTATTTCACAGTCGATCCCTACTATTTCATTGAGATACATGAGCTGTGATGCTCGTATATAAAGGACTTTTTTATACGAATAAAGTAGAGCTTTGTAATCCAATTTATTGCACCATTTTGACTGCATTTTTTTACTAAAGCTTTTTTGAGTGGATAGTCGACTCTCTACCTAATGGGATTCAAACTTTTATGGAGTAAGTGCAAAAAAAAAAAAAAATACTGGGAGTATTTGGCAATTATTTAGGCAGTACCTATGTACATTAAATATTCATACAAAATTCTAATATATTATACTTAATAACTAATTCATATTCAAATTCAACTTTAATTAGTCTAGAAAAAATGATCAAATTCTAACATATGGCTGATTTTGAAAAAGGCAACTTCCAATTATTGTCTGCAGCTATATTTATTTTATATTATATTTACCATGGTGCCATTAACAGTGTCAAAGCGACATCTATCGCCGATTTTTATAACATTATTATAAAATAAAAATGGTATTATATTTAAATGAGTTGAGGATAGGAAGCCAATTTTGTGAGGAACCGTTTTAGCAATGAAATCAGGTTGGCAAACTCTGATAGAAAACGATCAAACAGGAGTCATATACATACATATGTATGTATTATATGTACCTATATTTATATCCAACGTTTGGCCAGTAACACCTCTGAATAACTGATATAGTGAAATAAGTTAAACAGACGTTACAGTTGTATTGAAAAGTATTTTTTGTTTAATTTTAAACTTTATATTTTCCCATAATGCCATTACGGGTTGCCCCTGAACAACGCATATTATATTAAACTTTTACATATCATATTCAAATAGTGGCTACATAGTGGGTTTTGGATGGTTTTGCCAATTTGATGAGGAACCATTTCAACAATGAAATCAGATAAATTGGCAAACTCGGTTAGGAAAGGGAACAATCAATTTGGAGTCGCAAATATCCAAGTCTAACCAGCAGCACTGCAGAAATACTTCCGAATAAATTCTTTTCAATCGAGGTCAACCCAGGGCTTGAAACCGGGAACCTCTCGATGGTAAGCATTAACGCAACCACCGAGCTATGCTGCTGGCTATTACATTGAAAACCGTACAAAAAAATAACAGCAGCTAAATTTATCTAAGATTTAAAAATAAAATTTCATTAGTTTCATTAGTATTGTAATGTAGAGATTAGGTAGTTATTATTGTAAATAGTCGCCTGATCACGCATTCGCGCCGAAAAGGCCTCGACGTATGAACAAGCTGTATTGTACAACAGCCAATAAGGTCTTGCGACCCATCGACCAATGACCTCTCTGTGTTGAGAGTACACGCTGGGTATAAATAGTCGGTGGCTTTGGTCCGTGATTCATTCGAAGCTGGCTGGCTGACGGATCAAAAACAATAAAAACCTCTACCACTATTCACTGAGTCTTTCAATTCGATCTCAGAAAACCCTCTACACGGCCACACTACAGTATTTTCATTATCAAATAATCCCAGTAGGGCACACCCCACATTTACATACATATATATGAGCCGTTATATTTGAATGTGGCGGAAGTCTATTTTTCTGTTTGACTTAATTCACAAATTGTTATTTCCTTTAATTCGATATGTCCAAAATTTCGGAAAAGCAGAATAAACGTATGTATAATACATACATTTTACAGGCCACCAGTATTTTTTAAATAGTGTTAATCGCTAAACATTACATTTATTGTTTTGCAAGATATTATAAGATATAACCAGCAGCGTGGTCTACTGGTAAGTGTTGAATTCTTTCGTGCATTATGTCACGGGTTCGATTCCCACTAGAGTCGTTGTTGGCCAGACCTTGGTTTGTCGAGGTCGATTGTTTCTTATCAGAATTTGCCAATTTTTTTGATTTTCATTAAAACGGTTCCTGTAAAATTGGCCTTTCCTTCCCAATTTTCCATTGCAAACCTTCAGTTATTGTCATATCTCAGGTTTTGCCTGATTTATCACCATAGATGTCTCTGTGGTTGTTTATAGAATGTATAAATTTGTATCGTTACATGAAAAATGTTATTGAACGTATTTATACGATGTTTGTAATATCTGACTATAGATGTCAGGTATTGTTTCGATTTACTTGTGTATATAATTGGTTAGGAAGGCGCATTGGGGTTTACCTGTCAGGCCTTCCTGGCATAATATAAATAAAAATAACATGTATTGAAATAAAGACAATTGAACTAATGCCATTTTCACTCTATAGATGTTGTAGGTGAATTTTCTGCTAATTTAATATATGTATGTATATATATAAGTGGATCATCGGGGACGATGCATCCAATAAGAGCGATGACACGTATGGATTTATCAGATTAATATCGGTCCCTGGGTACAATACCGAAATTAATTCCGCGCGGCGACCGTCCGGGTTCATTATCCTGCAAGTTTCTCTGATAGGAATTTAATCAGCAGAATGTGAGTCTGTGCGATTGAATAATGTATTAGCGTCTCGGCGAGACGACCGACTCGGCGAATCCGTGGGTGTCGTAATTGAAAATCCGATGACAAATTGCCGAAGCCGATGATAAACGGTTCGCATAGCAAGAGTTGAGACAAAAAGGCGCCCGGACGTCTAGGGGTTGACGGAATACACGCTCGCGAAAAGCGTCGTGACGCGCTTTTCGACGCGAAAATTCGCACGTGTGCCACGACAATGACGGATAGCGTCTCTCTCTTTGCCGTCATACTTCGTTACAATTGCGATAGCGATCGATAGACACGTGTCCAGCCATCCTAAAAAATAGCCATCATATTTAAAATAATAAAAATCATATATAAAAAACGCGCCTGAAATTTTACACACATAATTTGAATATGTTCATAACAAATCTATCAAATTAAAATCATGCTGCTATTCATCCTGTACAATAAAATTTTAATTAAGTATAGCAAATGTGAATATATGTATATAGCACTATTTATTAGGATGGCGGAATGACGCGTAGAATGTACATATAAATATGTATGTAGGTAAATAAAATATATTAACTAAGTGCTTTTTCATTCGTTTTGATTTGACTCACATTACATTAAAAATATACGCATAAATGTTTTAGGATATTTTTTTTGTTATTTTAAAAACCGTTTAAATAATAAATAAAAGCATATTCCTATTATACAAACATTAATTGTGTGAATGGGTGCTTACTTTGAAATTAAACTGTGCGAAATTATTCATGGATGATTAATTTATATATAAACTGTGCTTACAAGCATTGATTTGTGCATGTTTTAAATAAATATATTTTATCAATACAAATATTATATACAATAGGTATATCGTAAAAGCAACATTGAAATTGACTGACAACACAACATGTTATTGAATTGGATATATTATATAATAAATAAATATATTTTATTTTTTACATCTCAAAATGAATTGAGATTTGAATCGATGAGAGACTTTGAAGTATTTTGGGATTGATGTGCATGTGCTCCATCTGAACTCCATATGGCTTGGCGGTTTTGTTTACAGACAATGGTGAGTTTTTTTTTTATTATTATTAAAATGTATTGAATTTATTTAGATTGGCGTTCGTTTATTATATTATAATAATGTACGTTAAATATTATTAATTGAATTTGTCCACCTGTTGAGAAATTAAATAGTGCATGCATACAAATAAACAAGAGTGATGATTTCAAATCATAATTCATATATAAATACCAATAAGCGAATAAAGAAAAGTTCGTTTTGAATTACTGCTACACTACTTGAGGTGTGAGATAGAAATAAAAAATAAAAGTCACAGTCAGAGAAGCGGTTAAAATCAAACGTATAAAAATCGAAATATATGTAATATTAACGAAAATAAACAATATAGAAAATAATCGTTCGAAATGATAAATAAACGGGATAATAGAAATGTACTTATGAGGATTTCGTAATAAGGGTAGCAAAATGCTCAACATAAACAAACTAAAATCAATAGAAACAGAGATAGAGAAAGATCGTCACATCATAGACATACATGCATATAAATCGAACAATATAAACTTTATAACAATCGGAAGAGAAAGTCCAACAATGTTTAAGATCGATACAATTCAAATAATTGCATAATTCTACATATCGATAGAAAAAGTTATAACATACATACATTAAAAAAAAAACAAATCATTTTAAACATTCAAAACACGAGTCCACTTATATACGTACAAAACCGTATATAATTGAACTGAAAAATCATAATTATAACTTTATTAATTTCATTCATAAACAATGAAACAAAAATTTCAAATACATAAAAGCCTTATTATAAACACTTGAATCAAGAAAATGTATCACATTTATGTATAATAAGGCATTTATCATATATATCGAATCAGTGCAAAATTATATAATTCATTGAGTACTTTTCAAACGTTTTATTTCTTATCAATTTTAAATATACTCGTACATATGTAAGATAGTCGAAACGTTTGAGAAGTGCTTTATTATTGTATTTATATTATTTGTATAATTGTATATTAGTGAATGAGGTACGTATTGTACATAGAGCTCACCTCTCACACTGCCTGAGCGTCCAGCTGGCGATGATCCAGAGGGAGACCATGAAGACGAGCAGAACCGTCCCAGGACAGATGGTCATCAGCGTCTTGAGTACGAATCGTGTGTTGAAGTTGATCCTGTTCAGGGCTCCGATGCTCCTGGACGAGGCGTCCGTGAACAGTTTGCTGTGCAGCAGCATCACCCGGCAGATCAGGTAGAGGCGCAGGAACATTGGCAGCGAAAGGGTCACGTCGTACGGTACCTGCTCACCCAAAATTATTAACACTACCAATATACCAGATGACGGCGATAAATTTTTTGAAGGGTTCTGTATATGTATGTATGTATGTATGTTGGGTAATGTGAAAGGCATGCACTGAAGTTTGATGGCGAAAAGTGGAGCATTGCAAACCTTTTGACATGAATGTACATATCTATCAGTTACATACATATAGTATATAGGAGGATAGGAAGTGCACTCGGTTATGTGGAAGCAACGTGATAAAATCACATTTTCCATCGAATCGTTCTTGAGTTGTGAATTCAGTGGAATTTCTAACAAAGTTTCCGACAGTTTGGAGTGTGCACATATTTAACGGCGAGTCGTCACACTCTATGGCATTCTTCAATATGCAGGTTTGAAATATGTTTGACAATTAAAAGTCTATTTATATTATAGAGTACTGCACGCCAACGGTTCGGCTCAACACTGCACGGAAAAGACTTCTTCTATTCATACTATACAGCACCGCTCGTTTTTGGCACGTTTTTACTAGTTTTAGACTTGTGCAAGGCAAAATCATCTTACATATGAACAGGGCCACCGAGAGGGGGGGGGGGGTGAAAAGTGTGGGGTAAGGGCGGTTTCAGACTAGCGTTTTTTTCTGCGCGTATACGGTCGTTTTGGCATACGCGCTTACAGGCGCGCTACTTTTCGCGCTTCAAAAAACCGGACGCGCGTACACGGGCTTATTCCGGCATTTTCGGTCGAACCGGTAGTGGTGATTTAGTATCAACATGGATAATACGAGCTTATAAGCGCGTCTACGCTCATACGAGTTGCGCGTATGGAAAACGACGCGCCTATACGCGCCTACATGCACTTCAAAAAACGAGATTATACGCGCGTATAAAACGCTAGTCTGAAACCGCCCTAAAGTTCCAAGACTCGGACTACTTGAGGGGCCCCGTGTTGGGACGTTCGACTGATCGATTTTGATATTTTATATTACTGTATGTACATAAAAATACATATATTTCTTTAATGCTAAATGTTTATTATTTTTTGATCCGCACATTCTTTGTGTCCATGTGAAATCGTACCTGTTACATCATACTTTCTTATTCGATTATTTAAAAAAGTAGCATTTAACATATAGGTATTTTTCTAATAGTTCTGATAGACTTTTACGTATATTAAAAATATATCTATAAGATTTTTTTTTGGTTTGTCATAGGGTATGGAATTATTTTTCCAGGGCCCGGGATTCCTCTCGGTGGCCTTGCATATACATTACAGAGCGCGACGATACAGCGAAATATTCCTTGTGTCGAATCGTCGAGTCAATATGACGTTTCCGAAAATAATCATATGCATGGCAGCACTTTCGTAAGTACGTGTGCAGTCGCCACTGTGAAATCACGTAAAAGAAAACCTGTTCTGTTTGATATGGTTCATTGAAATGCACTGCTGTATAATATGAATAGATCGTGTCGGTTACCACTGTTATGGATACGCCACGTACACATCACGGAATATATGAATGTGTCCATACATACATATATAATGTATGAACACATTCATAATAATATTTTGTGTACTGCTGTTTACGTGCAGTTGCCGGTTTGAGCTATAATATATGAACGAACTTTATAGGGTAATAATTTATTTGTTACGATAAGATGAAGTTTCGTGTATGAGACTCATTATAGGATGAACATGATTGATCGATCTTAGCGGAAATTGCACCGTAGGAAGTGATTGCTTGGTTTGCCGTCACTATCAGATTTTACATGGTAGATTTTACTACACGAAGATGTATATATATATTATTTAATTTTATGTATGGCATTGTCAAATGAGAATATTTAATAGAAAACGTAATCGCCTGTGCAATAAACTAGAAGATTGAAATTTTTCATTTTTCAAACATTAATTTTTCAATCCTTGCATAAAAAAGTATTTAATATGAATTGGTGGTATTGATATTAAAAAGGATTCATATTAAATATAGTATAAAAATATTCCATTGTATTTAGGTTTATAATATAATCGAGAATAGTGCGGTTGAGAGTGAATCGTCATAATACAGTTTTGACAGAAGTGTCGAACATCTGTTGCCGGCCGTCAAATCAATCTCCGAAAGCAGACGAGAAATGGGACTGTGTGAACTTTGAAGGGTGAGATATAAAAAAAACCGGGAAAAAGGTCAGAAAAAGAACCTATTTTGAAAGGGGGCGGGGTAGAAAGTGTAATAGAAGGGGGAGGAAAAGCGGATGTGACGACTGTCTGCGCGTTCACCATCGACATTTATGACCTCGGATGTCTCTATCCCGTATTGATTTTCTTTAGGAGACGAGATAGCTGTTGCGGTAGGAAAGCAGAATGAGGATGTCCTCTCCAGTAGCGACAGCTCGTGTTGATTACCGGCCCTATTAGCGCATTGTGAAAATGGCAAAAGGAAGCGGAAATTGACCTTTCAACGGGAAAATGTGTACGGGTTTTAATTTATGTGAGAGGGTGTATTATTTCATACAAAGATAAGAATTTTACATTAGTCAGATTTTCAAAACGAACAAAAAAATTCCATGCATTCGGGCTTCGCGTTGGGATTCGCTCATTGTGTTTGACATGATATTAAATTCGTGAAATTTTTTAATTCGTATCGTGTGTAATATGAGACAATGAATGTGTAAAATTAAAATAAATAAATATATACACGTAATCTAAAACAAAATAATTTAATTATGTATTTTATCGTTTGAATTTTAATAAATAAACAACGAAAATTTCATTCCGTAGTTTGTTTTATATTAAAAATAAATACCAAACACTGGAATTATTCGAAATGGTATCTTACCGAATGAAATTTTCATTGACATCTATCATCATTAATTTAAATGAACATCATTTATTTATTTTTTGTTTATTTTCAAAACAAATACACACCTAATAAATAATTAATTATTGAATATGTTAGCCAATACTTTCTAACACACCATATTAGCCAAATGAGACTAATCCATAAATACATATGTGTATATGTTACAGTTGAAGTCTATCTTCCAGTTGTAATATATTTCGACTAGTTGGAATATATTCCATCTAACCTGGTACCAACCAACGTTATAGTTGAAGTGTATTTTCAATTGTAATATATTTTGACTAGTTGGAATATATTCCGTCCATATGGTGAATTACATTGCAACTGGTCAAAATATATTACAACTGAAAATATGTACACTTCAACTATAAGTTGGTACCAGGTTAGATGTAGAGGTAAGATTGTCGTGAATAAATCACTCGAATACATAGTAAATTGAGTTGGAAAGTCTTATTTTTGTTTTAAAAATTCTTAGAGTTATCGTAATACGATACTCATTACCATAATTCGTAGTACCTAGCAAATATTAACGTATTATTGAATTCTAAAGCAATCGTAAAAACATCACAACTGTAAAAAATCAACTGTTATATTAAAAATAGCGTACATTGCTGCAAGTGTATTTGCGCTTGTAGAGTTATAATTTACTAGTTGAATTGTATTCGAATATGAATGATCTCAAACGCCAATTGAAATATATTACGACTGAAAATACACTTCAACTGTGACATACATACATATATACTACAGTTATAAGTACACATAACGTAAAGTAACCATTACATGTTCAATTGAATTTAGTATAAAATAAAGTAAGAGTTATATACACATATAAACTAATTTGTTAAATGTATTACAGACATAAAATACGAACAATTCATAGAAGTTGTTGGAAACCTACTCTGACACTAAATAATATTATTAAAAATACAAAAGGGCATAAAAGATTATATGATCACGCATAAAAATGTGATAGTGTATAAAAAAGAAGTGATGAAACCCTCTAGAAAAAATAAAAAATAAACACCCTGTTCACATTAACGAGCCTGAAATTTAATGGTGAAATTTAGCGATGGGTTCGAGGATGAAAATGTTTCAAAATAAAAAAAATAGGCAATGAATAAATAAATTCGATTGTATAAAGTGTATGAAAAGTGTTGAAGAATTAAAATACAATGAATAAATTTATGGATAAAATGCTTGGTGAAATTTTAAGTGCATAGTTTTAATAATTCATGGGATGCAATAGATCCGACGGATCACATGCTCAGATGTGCTAATGAAACCAGAAAGTGCAACAGACATTGTGCTCATCTAGTGCAGTAATGTATATTTTCATACAGTATTATTTCACATTGTGTTTCATATGAGGAGGGGGGGGGGGAGTAAATTTTAATTCAATAAATAGCCAAAAAAAAGTTCAGAATAATCAAAATGGGCGCGTTATAAGTGAACTGGGCATTTCATAAATTATTCCAAACGTTGCAGTGTAAACGACTAGAGACATAAGGTTACGAATATGTATGTAAATATATATAGTAATTTAAAAGAAGAAGAATAGAAGAAGAATCAAAAATATCAGACGAGTTCAGATTAGAAACATCCTACGAGCAAAGAGGAACCACTATTTGATATATTAATATATGTATATATAAGTATATATAGTAAATATTACACAATCAAACAAATTACATACACGCACACGCACACCAAAGACGGGCAAACACATGCATACACAGATTTTCTACTATTGATTGATTTTGAAAATGTTGTTTGATACAGACCTGAATTTGCTTATATATCGTTCCCTACAGAAAGAGTGAAAAAATATCATGAAAAACTTCGCATCGGAAAAACAAAAGAGTGAATGTATGTATGTATGTCTGTGTGGGTGTGTGTAACGAATAAAGCACGCTTTTTCAGAATTTTATATTACATTTTAATAAATAGACGTTTTTGAAGATTTTCTTCAGCAAAAATGAAAGAAAAAAGATGAAACATTGAAATGCGAAATGTCACGCAGACGGATATGTAAGTATGTGGGGTCGTGAAATGTGAAAAACGATCTAAACCATCAAAAGTAAAAGAAAGAAAATTTGCTGTATGTTTTATTGATCTTCAGTATTGAATATGAATCTTGTTTAAGGCAATAAAAGCTAGTTTCAAGAAGTTTGAAGTATTCTTTAAAGGAAACATTAGTCTTTTATAAAATATAATATTCATGTCAATTACACTAGATCGACAATGACAGCTCTTAAAGCTAATAGCTTAAAAATATGTTGCAAATCGGACTCAGACCCACATACATATATCCGTTCATACACTTAAAGATCCAGCACTGGACGTCAATAGCTCGGCATAACACTGCACGGAAAAGAATACTTCTATTCATACTATACAGCACCGCGCTCGTTTTCAGCACGTTCATACTTGTTTTGGACGAGTGCAAGGCAAAATCAGCTTACATATACATTACAGAGCGCGTCGATAGTAGTATTGCCTTTTGTAAAAAGGTAATATTGCCTTTTGTCGTATCGTCAAGTCAATATGACGTTTCAAAAAATATTCATATGCACATGGCAGCACTTTCATTAGTACGGGTGCATTCGCCACTATGACGCCACGTAGGCGTGAACATTTCTATAGAGGCAAAAAAAACCGGTTTTGGTGACATGCATACTGCTGTATAATATGAGTATATTATGTCGGTTACAGCTTTTACGGATACGCCATCTACGGAACATATGTATGAATGTGCCAAATTACGGAACATATGAATGTGTCCATATATAATGTACTGAAGAATATTTTTCGTACTGCTGTTTACGTGCTGTAAAAATAAATGAACCTTAATGTGTCTTAAAATGACCACGATCCATATGTTTATATACCTAGATAAGTATCATATATCTATGTACAAACATAGGTATATATTTGAAAATTTATCCAGCTGATGATAAGAGTCTGATTTATTGTCCATATTTAAAACCAACAGCTGCTGCTATCACGACGATCTTAATAACGCGGTAATATTTCAAATGATGTTTTTAATATAAAATAAATAATCGTAAAATAAATAACAAAAGATCAATAAACCATTAAAATCTAAATTGAACGAGTCAAAAACTAATGGCTAGTATGTAATTTTTCAGTGGATAACGCTATCGAAAGGAGTGTTATGAACAGCTATGTATATTAGTGAACGTATATGTGCCATTAATTTACGATTCATTTTAAATAAATTAAAGAAAACAGTAAAATGGAAAATTAGTATATGATAAAAAGCAAATTTTAATCTGATTTTGATAATTTCAATATATAATTAAAATGAATCGATGTGAAACATCTAAAGACTATACAAAGCGCTTTGTACCCCAATCACACATTTGCTGATTTGTATTGAGATCGACAGTTTTAAAGCGACTATGGTTATAGTGTGCATGTATGTAAATTATATGATATAATATATATATAATATAGCCTAATAATGAGAATAATTTAAATAGAAGCCTGTCTAAAATGTGAAGCCATTCGAATTGTTTGACGGACGTACCAATTCAGTGCCGATGACACCTCCTTTATTCACCAGTTTCGTGGTCCACGAGAAGTAGTATTGGCCGGGTATGGGATGAACGGCACATATCATCAGCTCGATGCTGATCTGACATATCCTCTGCCACGTCATGGCTATCCTCCAATCGTCCGCGCAGTTGTCTATCATAAATAACTGAAAGAGAAAAAAACAGAAACAAATTCGTAGAATCGATTAAAAACCTCGCATCTCAGTTTGGACGGGGAGGGGGGAAAAGGTGAAAAGTGAAAACTGTGACGTCAATAGAAGTAATAATAAGTCGGGGAAAGAGAAATTAAACTAAGTTGACCTAAGAGTAATTTGCTCGGTCTCTCACCTTCCTCGGTAGCCCAATTTGGTTTAATGCGAATTGTAAATTCGGTTCGCCCCCCATATATTTTTCGCAATGGTTAAATCTGATTATGCACAAAGAATAATTCTGCGAGAAGAGGCTCTTAGCTGGAATACATATATCCTTATTTAATTAGAATGAGTTCAGCGGAAAGAGAAACATTCAGTTGAATAGGTTTGTTTAGAAAGCATTTCCTTAAGCGACATACACGCATATGTAAATTGAGGAAACTTATGACATATGAAAATAAGGGTCGTGGAAACTGGTATAGATACAATATGTACGTTTTCAAAAGTCATTTATTTATTATATTTATTACACCAATTTTTATTTAACAAGCATTGTATGTACATATGTAAGTATTGTAAGTATTATTCAAGGCCGATTAAAAAGATTCTATAGCAATCATAGAGACATCTATGGACAAATTTTTGCAGCATATCAACGAATTTTGAGATGCTGTAAACTCAAATTCTGTGAGAAAAATGACAGAATTGTCAATTTTTTGGAACCGTTTCCAATGAAGTCAGATAAATTGGCAAACTTTGAAAGGAAACAATCGATATTGTAGTCACATAAGTAGTCTGAAGGTGAAATATGCCATACATTAGTGAAAAGCAGTGGCATGCGGTCAAATTCTCCCTGTTTTCGTCGCACAGCCTTACTTACGTGTGTGCAAGCAGGACACAAGAGGATGCGGTGTGACGTCACAGCATCCTCTTGTATTCTACTTGCACAAATGTAAATAAAGTTGTGCGATAGAAACAGAGAAATATCCACCGTACTAGTGAAAATATAGTAAAAAATATATGTTACATATTCTGTATAAAATATCAAATAAAAAACATGAATAATTTAAAAATGTCGTGTGTTTTATAGTATATCTAGCTATCCATCCAATAATAAATGATGATTATTGGATGGATAGCTATCCTACGAATAGGATACTATGTATTTATGTATATAAATAATTATATGAATTAAGTGAGTGCTGCCTTGCGAGTATATTATATTATATTATGATTAATAATGAAAACCAAATATTGTGACTTTTTGGTAAAAAAACTAAAAGATTAATGTTAAGCGTTAATCTTTTAATTGTAACTTTTCATTTTCGTTATTAAATTAGGTAATTGGTGCTGCACTGATCGGCACTGATCGCCTAATCTCGCGTTCGCGATCAGTCTCGGCGTATGAACACGTACACATGGCTGTTGTATGAACAGTATACAACAGCCAATAAGATCTCGCGACCCATAGACCAATGATCTCTCTGTGCTTAGAGTACACGCCGTGTATAAATATTCGGCAGATTTTTTCCGCGCTTCATTCGAAGTTGTCTGGTCGACGGATCAACAACAAACTATTTACTTCTACCACTACCCATTGCATCTTTCACTGACCTTGATCAATGGAAACCCCTCCACACGTCCACGCTAAGATATGTATTTTAAATAATAATTGTTATTTACCGAAGAAAGGATGTATTTATGAACTTAAAACATGAATGGAAAACCATTTAATCTTCTTGAAAGCTCAGACAAGTTATTTTATATACATGATTTAAAATAATCATAAGTACACGACGGAATGATGATTCAATACATATGTATTACATAACATGTAGGTATATAATAGTATGGACATATTATATAATGGTCAATTGAAAGCTTGTCCTTCATGATGATGTAACACATATCCTTAATATCTTTTGTTCGTGTTCGGCCTCTCGATCTTTGCCTTTTTTCCGTTTGGACTTTTATAGTGATTTCGGACATTTAATCCATTTTTATGACGTTCGTGACTTGCGTAATTTTCCTCATTTCCTTCATTGAAGTCACATTGTTTTTCCAAGCTTTTGAGCATAACCTCTCTCACATGAACCACACAAATAAACTCTACGCATTAATTAATTGTAAATAGCGTGTGATTCTATCGGTCAGACAGCAAACATCGCTTACTGCGAACATTTGTTGATATGAATTATCGTTATTGCGTGACAGAGTGACTCACAGTTTCGACGATGAAACTATGAGCGAACATCGCGCACGTACAAGCAACAATAGCCTCTCGAGCGCCGTTCCTGCACGGGGATGGAGATGAATTAAGAGACACCGAAGGCGCCTCACAAAGGGCGCCATCCCTTCCGTAGTGCTGTTTGTGCGGCGCTATTGTGAGCGCCATCCGATTATGAACACCTTTTCTCACACTTCCTCTCGGGCACAATGGGACACATTGTCGACAAATACCACAGAATGGTATTTCGAATGTGACAATGTCAAATTGATGCAAGATTGAGCGATCATTCGGTTTTGTGCCGGTGGCATTGACGTTTGCTTTGTATGTAGGATGAATTTCAATTCTGACTGGGGGGGGGGGGGGGGGTCAAATATGTTTCTGCAAGCAAAATTAATTTTCCGTTTTGATATTAAATATTTTATAATTTTGTGTAATGTAAGGGAATCCACTGAATTGAAAATTTATTACGGGAAATTTAAGTTTTGAACATTGTGTGTCATTGATATTTGGAGGCATTTAAAATTTGTTTTACATATTTGCAAGAATTTTTTTAAATATATATTTAAAGTATTTTTTAGTCACAGCATAGTGCCCTGATGTAGCTTTTGCATACCAGTAGATAGGTTGTGGGTTCAAGTCGCGCCAAATACGTTGCTACGTTTATATAAAAAAAATGATAATGGACGTTCGTTTATTTTAAAAAACACAGATCGATCGTCTCCTGATGTTTTCTAGCGGATCCAATAAATCAGTATCCTCTTCCTCAGTTTCTTGAAATTTGAGCTATTAGCTTCTTGAATTTGTTGAATCTTATAAAAGCTACCCACATAATATATTTTACACATAATATATTTCGCCATTTTTACATATAAATACATATGTATATACTGTTATGTTTGAAAAATTGTTAGTTACGCGGACGTGTAGAGGGGTTCCCGAGATCGGAGTGAAATATGCAGCCAGTGTTGTGGAAGTAGTTTATTGTTCTTGATCCGTCGGCCTGCCAGCTCTGAACGAAGCACGGACCAAAACCGTCTAGTATTTATACCCAGCGTGTACTCTAAATACACATCATTGGTCATTGGTCTTATTGGCTGTTGTATACAGCTTGTTCATACATACGTCGAGTCCTTTTTGGCACGAACGCAAGGTGTGTGTAAAAAAATAAAAATATTATACAAAGAATATTTAAAACTGTTCAAAAAGTATTGAAATATTAAACAGAAAACTTATACATAATCAAATCTATATTTTACTTTTCCCAGAATTAATGAAATGCCGTTTATATTCTTGTATTGAATATTTAAAAAGGTTGTGCAATTATGAGCTGTTATTTAGCCAAAAAATAAGGGAATTCTTTCGATATTTTCATGAAAATAGAGAGAGAAAATTTTAATTTGAAAGAAAAATAAATGGCATATATATATATATATATATATATATATATATATATATATATATATATATATATATATATATATATATATATATATATATATATATATATATATATATATATATATATATATATATATATATATATATAAATATATATATATATATATATATATATATATATATATATATATATATATATATATATACATATATATATATATATATATATATATATATATATATATATATATATATATATATTTATATAAATTATATAAGTAATATTCTAACAGTACGATTCACAAAGTGATTTATAATTGCAAATTATGTTATAATAGTTTCAATTGTTAAATTCAGTATTTCATACACTCTAATATGAATGTGTCAAATTTATATTTTATACCTTGTGGAGAATTTCATCATAATAAATTGGATCATTCCAGAAAGAGTAAAATGTCATTTGTTTGTGTCATTTCGTACGCACCATGGGAAATTTGCAAAAGGCAAGCGATTCATAATTCATGAAGAAAAAGGTTTAAATTGGGCGCATTGTTTGAACAATTGTTTAGTGGAAATGGACAATAATTGCGGAACATTTGATTGCATTTGAAACTGATTTATATTCATTTGATATATGTATACATACATATGTAAATACGCCAAATAAATATATATATATATATATATATATATATATATATATATATATATATATATATATATATATATATATATATATATATATATATATATATATGTATAGAGGATTTTCCGTAATTAAGCTGACCATAATTTTTGTATGCACGTCTGGTCCACGAAACCGATGCAATTTATTATTTTCGACATTTATGAATGTACGTATGTAAATTATTTGTTTGTGCATATGCGTGTTTGAATTGCATGCCGAATATTTATTCAAATTCAAAAACACAACTCCCTCTACACATAGTTGAAAGAGAATTTTTAATCTGAAAAATTTTTAGAAGGATTCTTTTCATTTTAGGAAGTCATAAAAATGTGTCTCGACCGCATTTTCTTCGGTATTAAAGTTTGAGTCGTAAACTTTACGAAAGCTCAAACAATTTGTTCAAAATTATACGGCTGCTTGTATGCCTGAGTCAAAGCAATAATATTATATATGTATATATGTAGATATTTCGAGATTATTATAATAAATTATATCACATAAAATACGTATCGAATGCAAAGAAAGAATAAATTAAATTCAGCGAACGTCCTCTCAATAAGAGCAAAAGTTAAGTGGATATGAAATAAGAAGTTAACGAATCACGTTCTAACTATCGCTAAGTCGTTCGAATAATTTATACGGAGAACTTGAGATCAATGGTCGAAGAGCTTTTAAAGTTCTATGAAATGATGAAAGTATATCAAGCAGTTTTGACTGTTGAATTTAAATTATTTTTAACGAGCGATAAAGAATGAGAATATTTTAAAAAAATAATGAGAGTAAGTCGCTAATAAATAAATTAAACAAAGCGAGTCTTTTGGATTCAAGACATGAAACGGTGGAAAAATAGCAATTAACAAAGAACACGTAATTTGTACGCAGAGTGTTATGTACAAGCTACAATCCAAGCGGACATGTCACGTGTTTTAATTATGAAAAGGCTTCGCATTGACGTCAGTGTAGTTAAGATGATAACAGAGCTTTATGCTTTATGCCTCGAAGCATTTTCTATCGGGCCGGTGCGGAATAGATTAAATTATTTTAGACGTACAAAGCGTTAGAAAAGGCAAACCAGGAGAAGGAGGGTATACAGAGGAATAATATTAATGCACTGCTCAGAGGGCATTATCTTAGCCCGACTGTGAAAATGTATATTAAAACTTGCTGAAGTTGCGCAACGAGCAGAGAAGACGAACGAAAAAAAAGTGAGTAAAAATGGAAGAAAAACTACGTGTAACCTCCCTTCTCTCCCCTCGTCGTAAAGACTAACGAGGGCGAGCTTGAATATCAATTTGAAACGAGCGATTTGAAATTTTCCAACGCGCGAGGGAAAAACTCAACTCAAACGGTGGAAAATTTCATTGTCTTCTTACCCCCGTATTTCGCTGTTTAATGTGAGCTGTATTTTCGAATGAATGTCAAATTATAATTAAGCGGAACAAGTTCTTTGTACCTGCACTTCCAAGGCGTGATAAGCCACTATTAGGCCGAGCAGGATGACTGTTGATACGGAGATGAGTGTTTTGAGAGCCGTTGAATAGAATGACGCCTGAAAAGAAAAAAAGAAGAATTAAATCATTTAATATAAATACACATAATGATGTTTAAGTATCTAATATATAATTTGGAAAGAGAATTTGGATATATGTATGTATGTATGTATATATGCATATAAATATGTATGTAACCTTCGTTCGTAGACGACAAATTCGTTTTTTTTTCGATTCATAGGTGCCGATTCGATTTTTTTCGATTCAAAGGATTCGAAGTCCCCGGGGGCGAAGGCTCCGAGGGCACAGACGCTGAGGGCGAAGGCTCCAGGGGCGCAGACGCCGAGGGTGAAGATTTCAGAGGCGCAGACGCGGAGGGCAAAGCCCTAGGGGGCGAAGCCTTCGGGAGCGCAGTCGCCGAGGGCGAAGGCTCCGGGGGCGCAAACGCCGGATTCTGGTATACATATAATTTCGAAAGAGAAAATATATATGTTTGTTTGTTCGTGACAGTCAATTTAATAAAAAAACAAATGAGTATTCAAATAAATTTATATAAAATAAAACTATTCAAATAAATTCAATAAAATGATAACTATTAGATTAATCATGTTTAAGCGGTTTACATTACGAATACCGAGTGAAGCCGGGTAAAACCACTAGTACATAATAGCTCCAGACTTTGTAAGAGTACGTCCTGATATACTAAAAAAAAAATAAACTATTAAAATGAATTCAGCATCACTAATGAGAATCAATGATCTAACTTGGCATAAATCTAATATCAATATGGAGTTGAAATTCACAAAGGAAAATTTTATATTTCTTAAATATTATATTACATGCAAACGAAACAGTTGTAGTATGTACTTAAAGAAAAAGATTTTGTTTTGATTATTTGATTTAAATAATTGAATTTGCTTGCGATTCAAAAAACAATCGATTTATTATTCTTCTTAAAGTAGGATATTCGATTTCAAGCGTAATTGAATCGAATGTTTTCATGAAATGAAATCTCTTGGGGAAGCAGATATCTCATCGAGAAAAACAACCAACGGAGAAATACATACATATATCGTCTTCTACAACGAATAGAAATGAATCAAAACAGCTGATTAACGCTTTATTGTTTTCAATCTATCGGTACTAATTACACTGAGCAACAACAAAAAAATCACTAATCAATTAATCAATCTTTACTAAGCGGAGACTAATCAATCTTTACTAAGTTTGACCCACCAAATTCGAATATGATAATGATTTTTGTTGGTTCGCGATCGTTTACGAGATATGAGCGTTTAAAAAAATCGTGATTTTTACAGTTTCGAAGCTTTAGTATTGAGTACGAGTATTGCTGTGCTCAATGTAAGTATTGGAATCAATAGTAAGATGTTTTTTCTATTACATAATTTCGTAATAATAAAAAGCGTTTAAAAATCAAAATCAAATATGCGATATTATATATTTTGAACTACTTCGATATATAAAATTTTATATGGTGTGAATAGCAAACTCCATGCAATATAGAATTCGATATATTTTTCAAATAACGCGAGACTCTCCCGTCATTCAAAATGTATTGTGAAGCGAAGCGAAATATTGTTAGTGTAGAAATGGATTTTCAAGGAATGTCAATGTCCAGACACCGTAAAGTATGATTCCTATAAATGATATGATGACATATAGCTTTATATATGTATATAAAGTAGATTGTATAAATTGATTTACCTGACGCTCTTTATTTGCAAGAGGATTTGAATTCTATTTATGAATGGGCTAATGTTAATAAACTTCCCTTCAATATCCTAAAGTGTCGGGTCATTTCTTACTCTCGTTCTCGTTCTCCTATTAAATATCCGTATAAATTTCATGATTCTCTTCTTCAGAGAGAATTATTTATATCTGATCTGGGAATAGTCTTCGAAAATAGTTGGAGTTTCAACATTCACATTGAGAATATCTGTGATAGGGCAACAAAAATCCTTGGATTCGTAATCCGTAATTCGTCCGAACTAGGGCTCACTGCCATTCGTCTCTTATATTGTACATTAGTTCGCAGTGTGCTCGAGTTTGGCTCCATTATATGGTCTCCCTATCAACTTCGTTACTCTCTAATGTTGGAACGAGTCCAAAGGAAGTTCCTTAGATTTTTATATCTGAAGACATTTGGATTTTATCCATATCTGTTCCCTAGTGCCTTTGTCTTGGGATCTTTGGGTTTCAACTCCCTGGCAAAGAGAGAAGATTTATTTCTTGGGAAACATTTCGTAAAATTACTTAGAGGAGAGATTCACAATCCCGCTATCCTGGAGAAACTAAAATTCTGGGCCCCGGAAAATCGTAGAGTTTTAAGAAAACATTATATATTTTTGCCAATTAGGGCTAAATCAAACGTGCTCATGAACTCCCCCCTCTCGAGAGCTGTTCGACTCCTTAACTTACTGGCACATTACTTGGACCTATTCGATGCCAGTTATGTTGAGTTGGTGGAACACATCCTAAATAGCACGATATAAATTTTTCAATCTTATTTCTTTGTTTTTATTTTGTGTACATATTTTTTACTTGATTTTTATTATTTTTTTATGATGTTTTTTTTTTATTTATGATTTTTATTATTTTTTTATGTTTTTTTATTTATGATTTTTATTATTTTTTTATGATGTTTTTTTTTGTAATTTTTATGATTTTTATTATTTGTATTATAATCACATTGACGCTTTGGGGCAACCTGTCAAGTCTCTGTGGTATTGATTTTTTTAAATAAAATAAAATATAAATATATATATTTTTTCTAATATGCTAAAATCCTAGTGTCCAATAAATCAAGTAAGGGCATGAAGCGTCCTTAGTGTGCGGTCGGGCGACAGGAACGTGAGAGGAGAGATCGGACGGCCGTAAAACGCGACTTGAGTTATGGTGGGAAAAGGCTACGTGATGAGGGTGGACAAAAACAGATTAAAAAACCTAATGGGCTTGATTAATTGTACGCGATAGATGGCGACAAATCCGTAACGCAATCGCGACGGAAAGCTCGCGAGCTTTATGTCGCGGAAAATGGACCGGCCGCGCGTGAAATTCCCGCAGACTCTCTGAACACGTTCACTTTTAAGTGGAAAATTTCACTAGCGAGTGCGGAACATTAGACGGAAAATGCGGTCTAACCGCGTGCGGAAACGTACCCGAGTATTTTTTACATACGACGACCGAGGACCCACAATTGTAACAAGATATTATTCATTACTAGGAAAAGCGGCATATTTAGGTCGAGTTGTCGTCGGAAGGCTTCATGAAAATGTACGTCGACCGGTTTGAGTTTTAGGATTAACATGTTTTAGAGAGACTTTGCAACATGTCGGCGTTTCTCAATACATAGGTATTTTAGTTGGGGAATAATTTTGAAAATATCGCCTTTATATCTTATCCTTGGACGACCCAAGGCTTTAAGTAATATATGTATTTAATTACATTAATTTAAGCCGGGATCATTATTTTGATTGAAATCTTAATCATACTAAATGCTATTTTTTTATTTATATTTTATATTTTTTTAAATACAGGTACATTTTTAAAATTTTCTTTTATTTTATTTATTAAATTTTATTTTATATATATTTTTTTTATTTTTTATATACATATATGTATTGTATATAAACGAATATAATAATATTTGTTTTTGGAAAAACAAGGAAAAATATGGAAATATACATATGTGTGGTAAAATTATTTTGTGTATCAGTGGAATGGACAAATCAAACAATTGTACGAAAAAGACGACAGGAACGCAAAGTACGTAAAAACGTGACGTTTGGTCACCCTAGATATAATAATATATGTAAACATAAACAAGTACGAACATTAATGTACATATGTATATCACATTTTTAAATGCAATTGTTTTAAACTGCAAATTATTTCCAAATTGTTTTCGTATATTTTCGGAGTACAATGCTGTTAAAATATCAATTATAAATTTCTTTCCAAAACCAATCATTGAAATGTCAGCAGGTAAAAATTAAAGGAATTTATTGGTTAACTGGATTTAAATATGTCAAATTATTATATTAATTATATTTAATACCCCTGATTTATTTCAGTCATTAAAATGTTCTTTTGAACATTTGGATATTGCGAAAATAGAATACTTGCGCTATAAAGACGTGATATATTGAAGATGTAAGAAAAATTCGATCAAATTTAAATAAGAGTCCGTCAGGAAACGTCACAATTTACAAAAAAGTTCCACAGAACAATTAAAAAGCAATGCATCACGGCCAAAATTTTTTTAATAAGAAATTTATTTTGGTATTTTTGGTTTTTTTCTTAAAATGTTTGCTATGTGTATGTTAGTGATAAATTCTTCAATATTTTCGACAGTGTAAAGAAAGATTGCATCAGATTGGAAAACCTTGTTTTGGCTTGGTGGTGTAGAAGTGAAGAGAGAAAGAAAGGAAGAAAGATTTCTTATACGGTGGACCGAATAGCCAGCAGCAGAGCTCGGTGGTTGGGATTTGCTGTAAATGATTGCAAATCGCCCGGTTGCATGCTCATTTCGATTGCATTTTAACTGAATTTCAGCATGTACGAAAGACGAGATATTCATGGGGTTGCGCAGATGACATTTCGATGAACATTGATGGTTGGCAATTCTTAAAATTGAGTTGGATCTTTCTGGCAAGTTTAAAATGGTAAAAGCCGAAACAAAAGTATGAAATGAGCATGCGCCCGTTAGGTTTGCAATCGTTTGCAGCGCAGGGATTTTGAAATGCCGATTTCCGAGACCATTGGAGAATAATCGTAAACCATATCCCAAAAGTTCTGAGCTCATGCAGGTCACGATCCTCGGTATTGAGCAACCGGCTAAAAAAGAAAGTATTAAAATTTTTATCACTCAAAAGTTGATTAAAGTGAACATTTTTTGCATATTTTTTTCAAAATAAAATTTGCCAATTTTGCGTCTGTCTACTACAGTTTGGGAAACTCAAGTGTATGTGCTCAGTCTGTCGGTTTGTAGCCGTCGCCAAAGTAGGAATCCATTAGAACGACGTGCGGTTTACCTTGTCCGAGCCCAACTTGCCGTACATTATGTACTTCGTGCCTCTGCCTGTGTATTCCGTACGAAATTAATTTTCATGTGAAAATTCCGTGGTATGGATGCGGGTCAAAACTACCGATGCGACCATTATACGTATGTTATGTTCGTATCTGCGTGAAAAGAGTTTAACGGCGTCGTTACGGACGTTTAACGTCGATGAACCCGGCGAAAATAATTCGTTAGGACGTCGGCTAATTTAAACTTTTTCAATCACACAACGCTCAAAAGGAATGGAAAAAGAAATTTAACTTATGTAATTACTTTTGCACAATTTACGAAACACTCAAACAAAAGGAAAATAATAAAAAAAAACTAAGTACTTACATACACGTAAGCAATATTTTTTCGAGCAACTTTTCCATATGCGGAATACTCGTAAATGGGACATTTTTATTCGAGGATATAAACCCGAAGGTTTTTATATAACACTGTAATAGCTTCGGGTGTCCGGCTTCGGGAAAAGGTTTAAAGTATTCAGTTTTAAAATTAGATTTGTGGATGTTTTTAACGTATCAAAGATTTTTGCGTAACCAAGCAAACACATAATAATTAAAAACATTTTTCAAATAAAAAACAAAAGAAAGTCGACGAAATAAATAAATTAAAACAATATAAAACACTCATTTTCACACATTTGAATAAAAATACACAAGTGTATGACTTTGCATGAAACTATAATTTTTTTTTACATTATTTATAGGCCATTGTTAGTATTTAAAATACCAAAGGTCAGTATTTATATTAAATGGCCAGTATTTATATTAAACAGTCAGTATCCATCCTTCATAATACATACAAGTGGTCAGTATGAATAATAAAAGGTCAGTGTTTATATTAAATGGTATTTAAACATAAATAAATGGTCAGTATTAATGCTAATTGGTAAGTTTTATGTTGACGAATGGTCTTACTTTTTGGTTGGTATCAACACATGGTTGGTACGATCTTGATAAACAATTCCATCTAACAAGCATTACTATTTGTTCTGGCAAATGGACGTCAGATTATTTTATATTGTCCATTTATTTTTACTGACATTTAATAATATACTACTGACCGTTTTATTAGTATAATACTGGTCGAAAACTAGTGTATATACATATGTACTTATTGATCATTTATTATCAAAATTGATTAAAATATTAGCCATTTACATAATTTGTTGCCTTCTTTATAAATGGATAAAAAGATACATACATTTGGATATAAAAAAATACTGTGTGACTCTGTAACCACTTTGTATACTTAATATAATACGTATGTTACATAAGTAGATAAATGTACACTATAACTAAAAATGAAATTTACCATAAAACTGCACACTTTTATTACAAGAGAAAGTTTGAAACAGTTTTTAGTTAAAAGATAGTCAATTTTCTTTTACAGAAGAGTTATGATTCACAGTTTGAATTCTGGGAAAACTTTATAATAACTAAACATACGCTTTGTATGGGTATCGTGGAAGTTTTAAGTGGTTGTAAAAAATGCTACTATGTAGTTCTCAATCATTAGGGTGATGTTTAAAGTCGTAGCTTTGATGAAATTTTATTTTATTTTTATTTTTATTCAATCAATCATGTATACTCGTCTTAACAGATTGCTCCAAAGCAACGGGTGTGCTATACAGATTAAGAACTATTAATAATATATACATAATTACTAATTATAAATAATATTTAAATTTAATACGACATCTATGGTTAAACATTGTAAAGAAGTATTGTAAGTATTATATGTACAAGGCAAATACAAACAACGATCAACATTCACAGAGGCATACATACATACATATATGGACAAATTTTGCAGCATTTATCCAAATCAGCGAAAGTCGATATGCTGAATAACTCAAATGTGCGAGAAAGACGTCCAGGACAGGAATGCAATTTGTTGGAACCGTTTCAATGACATACAAATTGGCAAAATCTGTTAGGAAACGATCGACCTTGGAGTCACATATCCAAGGTCTGGCCAGCAGCATACACCAGGGATAGAACCCGTGACCATATAATTGACAGCATTACATGCTAACCATTGATCTATGCTGCTATTTAAGACATTGGTTAGAGAAATACAAACAATAACACGATTCTCATTAGGCACATCGGTCCAATAAGCACTCGGTATAATATACGACATTTGTTTTCCAATGTTTCCAGTTCGTTACATGCGAGATTACATCTCGTAAATCGAAACGGGTTCTTTTCCAGATGTGTAAATGTCTCCATCAGTATTTATAGACGAAT
The DNA here is from genome assembly GCF_051622035.1 of Arctopsyche grandis. Lineage (NCBI taxonomy): Eukaryota > Metazoa > Arthropoda > Insecta > Trichoptera > Hydropsychidae > Arctopsyche > Arctopsyche grandis. The sequence goes on from NC_135366.1 coordinate 10,412,625, forward strand.
CCTGGAAATCGCAAGGGCTGTCGTATATTTACATGTTGTTTTGTGTGCACGAATGTGTCGTCGAGTTTCTTGCATTCGTTGAAGTTGCGCTAAATTGTTTGCATAATGTATACGAATGTCACACATGCATAGTCGCATACAAACAGTTGATTCAAGTGCCGGCTCGACACTGAGAAATACCCAGAAATGTGGATCTCGAAGATACCAACTGCGAATTTCAGTGAAGGACGACATGCTAGAGATTAGGGATGGTTAAAGTTTTGGGTGTATTTTGAATTACAGAGAAGTTATGCAGGTACGAAACTGCAGACCGCCCATTCTGTGTTTCCAGCTCTGCAAAATGCTCCGGTGCATTCGTTTGTTTTGACGGTAAAGTTATTTCAAGTTTATGCCGTTGCTATTTCGGAATGGAATTATTGGAATGATACATATGTACATATGTATGCATATATCAGTTTTTACAGTAAAGTCAACCCTTATTAGATCTCCAAATAATAAAAAAGGCTTTTCTTGGAAAAAAAAAGGTTTATTGTATTGTTTTAATATGTAATATTAGATCTATTCGACAAAGTAAAAGATTACTCACGGTTGACGTACTGTGAAAAAACCGGGAAAATTTAGAGACTAAAGCGTTTTTATTACTGGAGGAGATATCTTTGACAAAGATAGATTTACTTTCGAAAGTTAAAGCGAGGAAGAATAAACGAATTCAATTAAAATGGTAATAATAAAGGAAAAGTGGTCGTAAGGACGAGCTTCTGTTCTCTTCGGTTCGCTTTTGTTATAGTCCGTCACTCGAAAACCGGAACGATAATGCTTTCATCAGTTAACGACATACATATTTATTGTATATTATGCAATTTATAATTTTGTTTTTGTTTCGAAGTAAAATTAAAAGTTACATACGTACTGTATTTAGTGATAAAATATTAATATTATACCACATATACATATATGATGCGTACATTTTTACAGATAATGGAGGTGAAAAATGCATAAAAATCCATATGTATGGATAGGTACATATGACTTTGTATATACATATACAATGTATTTGCATGTATGTGTATATGAAATCGAAAAAAGGCTCATTGAAAGGATCTGCATAATAGAAAAATGAACGTGAAATATATGTATATTTGAAAATGTGTATAAAATTGCCTTGAACCACATATAATTTTATAAACTAGGCAATTTCATTCAACAGTAGTTACATACATATATATATATATATATATATATATATATATATATATATATATATATATATATACATATATACATATGTACATATATACTTATATAATTCCTTATTTATGGTGCGCCATTGTTGCTTAGATCGTAAAATTATTTACGATGTGAGGGATTTCTTGAGGTTTTTATATAGCGTATCAATTCGAGGTTATCTTCATTCATTTTCCATTTTCCAAATCCCTCATCCATAATTCGAAAGATGTGGTTTAAAAAAATGAAAAAAAATAAGCGAAAACTCTTTGTAAATAGCGCTGTTCAAAAGCTACTACAATATCGAAGGGTTTGCGAGGAGAAAAATACGCGGAAAAGCGTATTGTATGGCGGAGGGATGAGGAGAAGGCCAAATACCAATATGCAGATAAAAATGTGGCTCTGGCCCAAATGGAATATTTGGGAGATTGATTGAAGCAAAAGTATCTGAAAAAATATTTACAATGAGTTTCGGACGCTGGTGAAAATCTGACTCGTTTTCAAACAAAAGACACATGTTTAGAGCAAATAATTTGATATTGTTTATAGAAATCGGATTCTTAATCACTCATCCTTGATAATTAGTACGGAATAAAATGATTGACTGGTTAGAGTCAAATTACTATAGGAGCGAAACAATACGCTAGTGCTATAATTTGCGGTTACAATACTCTCATACATATACCGTAATCATGTATCATAAGAAGCGACTTGTAATATTCTAGCAGTGGTATACAAACTTGGGGTAAATTATAAACATAAAATTAACTATAGTCGAAAATAATTATGATGTCATTAACATTTGCCTAACTATGCTAAAAAAATCCGCTAGCCACTCTGCTGGATACGAAGTGTCCAGTTAAAAATTTATTAAAATAATGAAAATTTTGCGAGATTAATTATTGGAATCAGCTATAAAATCAATTTATCATATATAAAACGTCAAATAATATAAAAAGTGCAAGAAATGAAGAGAAAAAATGAACAAGTTGTGAGACAGCCTCTCATTTGTGTAATATGGAATCGAGTTTGTATATATGCCATCTGTGAGGCAAGGGGCTTCACGCAAAAATAATTATTTATTTTAATATTTATCAATGTTTTTATTTCGTAATGGTATAATTCGAATCATATAGGTTTTGGTGAGGAATACATAAAATATGAAGACTCTGCATTGAGTATATTTGGAGTTATAAAAGAAAATATAAGTCCTGGTCACCCGTTATCCATCACAGTGAGGCAAGTGTTAAGCAAAACTAAACAAAATAATGAAATTTCTTTGAATTTAATATTCAAAAAATTATTAATATAAATATATGTATGTAAATATATTTATATTAATAGAACTTTTGGCAACAATTGACACATGGCCAAATAAACATAACATTTAGTACGAATCTCATTCAATACAATGCGAAAAGTTCACAAACCACTGAGTTAGAGCGCGCTAAACCACAATACGGAAAGTTTGTTACTGTTTGTACTACACGTAGGAATGCCATGATTTTGATATACTCGTTGCATTATAACGAGACGCAGGTTTAATTAACTTGTCTACATTGAAATATCGGATTTTCATAACAAGTGGTTCATTATGTGAACATTGATGTGTGTATTGACTTTGAAAGCGAAAAAAAAAATGTAATATAATATGTGTATGTGGATACGAGAAAGGAGCTAAAAAAATTGCGCATTTAACACCCTTCATCACGGGTCGAGCTGATTAATGGTGACGGTTTTGCCTCTTGCTATACATATATAGTCAGGTTACATCACATGAGCATGATTGATTGTCGAGCAGATGACAACAAGGTGGACGTTCAAGTAATTTGACGCAAAAAGTGTACATACATATGTATGTGACTTTACATACAAACATACCTATATGGAAATCAAAACTTGTCTTCCATTTTGTCCCAAAGTCTGCTTTGTGTTCTCATTATTGTTTTCAATCTATTCGTAAAAAAAGTCCATTGTGAGAAGGACAACTGTTGTTTTTAACGATAACGATTCGATCGATTGAAAGTTTTATTCCCATCACGGTAAGCGGTGAACTACATAGGTACATACATATTGTATGTACTATATACTAGTAGTGGATAAAACTCGCTAAATCAGGGGTTTGCAAACTATGACTTGTGATACGATTAAAATAGGCATATATAGTACTTAGATAGGTAAAGATTTTCGAAATATCTTGTACCATTAATTTAGCCCTTTATACTCCAGTGACTCACCCATGAGTCGCACTTTAACTCGCCTTGTAAGCTAGCGTCTCACGGGTGAGTCGCGTCGGTATGTATTTCAAAACTCACAACATTTAAATGGTTTTACAAGCATCATCTTTGGATGAATTTGGTTGATAAAGAGTTTTTCGGGATTATTTTAACAAAAATGCACCAGTAGAGTACCACTTAATCAATTATACTGATAAATCTGAAACGCATATAAACTCTCATGTATCAAGACTACGGATTGCAATTTACCGTCAAATATCATAAATTAGTAAACGGAAAATAATTTTTTCTATTACCGGTATACCAGTACTTACCGGTAAATGAAAAAAAAGTGGATTAAGGTGAAGTTATATGCGGTTAGTTTTCCTAAAAACGTTATCCTAAGTATATTGAATCGCAAATTATTAAAAATAAATCTCAGGTGAACAATATATATGTATATAGGTATAAAATTAAATACGTAATAATTAATTAATTTAATTTTTTATGTTTTAACCGTTTTATATATGTTTATAAATAAATTCCAAACTACTTAATCCACAATACACCATTTGCATCAATTTTTAATGTTATATTACGCAATAGTTTGCCTATGTACTTAATTCACGATAAAATAGTTTCCGGTGTTTACTAATGGCCAAATTTTACCGATTTACCGGTAAACCAGAATACCGGTATTGCAATCCCTAATCATCAAGTACATGCGTGCAAGGTCACACGCACATCAAACCAAAGAGTCAAATAATATTTTTACAAGCCTCATATTGCATGTTTTACTAATTTAAAAATGCTAGCGTAGAGGTCTTAAGGATCAAATTTTTAATTTTTACAATTGCTTAAATGGACAGCATACAGCGGTAAAATATAACTTAGAGATCAAACAACTACATATAGGTATATGTACATATGTATATTGAATCACGTGGATGCCTAAATTATGGATCACGAAATGTTTACGTTCGAAGATAGTTTGAGAACAACTGTTCCAAACGTATTACATCGGAATTTTCGCAAAAACGTGAATTCTTAAAGTGCGATCCGCGGTTGTAACGCGGCCCGAATACAAAAAGTTAACACGCCCCTGCGTTAAAAGCTAGAAAAGACACATGGGACAATTTTCATCTTCCAGATTGGCTGTTTTCAGCGTCCCTACAGACCGGTCGTTAAAATTAACGACGTGGAAATTTCGAATTAGGGTTAGCTCACAGGGAGATTAGAGCGCTTTATAGTGATCGCGGGCATATTGTTATCAGACTCTCGGCACACCGTTGCACCACACACAAGTGATAATACGTATTCGAATGGTTGCACGTCTCTCGCCAGTTCCGTTTCCGGTATTATCTGGTCTAACGATGACAGGAACAGGCATTCGTATGTATGTATATGGATGATATATGGCGAATGCGACCTAATAGACTGTGATTGATATCGACCACCCGCTAGGGAAGTCTTCGTATAATCACTTAACGCCAATTTGGATTGTATGTACATATGTAGACGCATACGTGCCGATTAATATCAAAGTGATTTACTATTATCAAATATGAAAAACAAACTATGTAGGTCGAAGATGTTATATTATATTATTTACATACATATGTGATGGGATACATTTTCGCTATTAATAAATTTGGCAAGATTAAGTTGTAGCCTTTCCTGGCATACTTATGCTATGTCTGGAAGTTTTTCTCTATAAATAAGATCAATTTTTATGGTCGGTACGTACTATGTTTTGTTGAACTACTTTTTGAATAGTAGGTCAATTTTGTATGGACTGAATAATAAAATAAAGTATATTAAAATATAAATGTAAATATGTATAATATTATTGCTATACTGACGTTATAAGTTCAAATATTTATTTCATGTTATAAAATAATCAAAAATAACTGAATTTATATACATACATATGTACATTTGAAATCTAAAACTGCTGACGAAGTCAACTTCGAGACTAATTGTACAAGAGAATGCAATAGTTTGTACTTGTACGTGTTTTGTTTTGAAATGCTTTTTATTATTACGAAATTATGTTCACAATACATCTTATATCTATTTTAATAGCTACTGATCTACTGATCATTTTCTATTTTAGAATTTTAATTTAATTTGGTTAGTAATCACAGTATTATATTATTCAAATGTTAATCTAAATCATAATAGGAAAAAGAGCTCAAAAACCTATTTACAATCCTTATAAATGTTCATAATACATCTAATACATAACATTAATTAAAGACTCTCTAAATTCGATGACCTAAAGCAGATTGTGTTTAGGTAATCTGTGTTTATACCTGAAGGGTATAGACATTTTGTTGTAATCACCGAGACCCTTCACAAGTGTGTTAGTATGGTTATTAGTGATTCTGTCATAGAATCTACTGGTTAGTTTGTTAGTAATGTCTGTAACAAACGGAATATTATATATGGCATGCAGTTTTTTCAGGTTAGTATATATGGGTGTATTATAAATTATTTTTAGGGATTTATTTTGTATTTGTATTTGTACTTGTACGTGTGAAAATCTTTGTCTGTATGAAAGCCCATATGAAATTATTCCATTTATGTAATGAGGTGAAATGAAAAAAATAAACTACTAAAACCGAGCTTAAATTAAAAAAAAGCTTTGAATTTACAAATTTGAATTTATATATTTCAAATTTGAAATAGAATTTTTAAATTATTTTTTACGGATTCCTATGATAAAGAATATCTTTAACATCTAAAGATGTTACCAAATTCAAAAAATTCGGTGTTTTCGACGTACCCTAATGCACATACATACATATGTATGTATATACGTATTCAGTACGTTTATTGTTTTACCTGTATGTAATGGAAATTTTGTAATTGAAATGTATGTAATAATTATACAAAACCGTAACGATTTAAATCAAATGGAAAATTTCCTCGTCAGTGAACTTATATAGTTATGTATGTATGTATACTCGTACATATTATATCATCATTATTCGATACATATTATACCGTCATCATTCGATTTGTATCCATTACGTGTATATGTGCATGCGATAGTAAACAGCGTCGTAATATAAACACACACTGATGTAACACAAGTGATTGAGACGATAATATTACACGTTTACATATGCTTGATCGTGTATGCATATATGTTAATGTCTACTACAATTACCTAACAGCATTAATTTCGTTCAACAAGCGTACATTTCATACCATAAATCGTTATAATCCGATTTTCAAAGTTGTAATTTTATCGCAACACCGTCAGATAGCACAGCACGGCGATGGGAAAATGCACATCTTGCGTACAACAAGACAAATCTCTACATCAAGAGTTTCAAACTTCAAAGAGCAGGCGTGTGAGCATATCGTCTGCTGTTTTTGCAGCGTCTAATTTACATGGGGGAGAAGAAGATGAAGGGATGGGTGTGTTTTCCGAGTAGTTCCCGGGTGGTAATTTTTCCTCGTCTGTGGATAAGTGCCCCCTTGCCGACGGGTCATGAGCGCCATTTGTCAGGATGCTTGCTGGTCGTGTTTCAAGGACTCGACGGCAACGAGATCAAGACGGATAGCGAGGACGTGCCCCCTCCCCCCTCCTTCTTTGCTAAATTTGTCAAGCAAATTAGAGTTTCCTCATTAGCACCGATGACTCGTTAACATATAATGACTAATTCAATATGCATTTGTCGAGCGGGATGTTAACCCGGCCTCAACCCGGTCGCGAACGACGTCGCTCGTCACTCAAAGGGTTAACGATGTGCTCCCACTAACGTGAAATCTGTTATAACAATACATACCTCTCAAATCTTAATTTATAAATTGAAATTTGAGAGGTATGTGCCACGAATGCCATATGATGATTCGGGTAGGAATGTTTGATTGTCGTGTTTGGTTTTGGTGGTTGGTTAAAATTAACATATCTGCGTATCGATATAAATGTACATAACTTTTGAATCTGTTTGGGAAACGTTATTGAGTAGTTTAAGACAGCGATTTTCAAACTGGAAAGCGTGAAAAGTTCATTTATAACATTACATAATAAATTGTGGTCACGGGTTTAAGTCCCACTGGTTGCTGCTGGCCAGACCTTGGTTTGTGACTCCAACTATCAGAGTTTTCCATTTTATCTGATTTTCATTGAAACGGTTCCAACAAATTAGCAACCTTTACCCATTTCTCACAATTTTCAAGTTTTCAGCATCACGAGTTTTGCTGATTCGTATAAAAATGCTGCAAATTTGTCCATAAATGTCTCTCAATTTTCGATTTTCTAAGCGCCTCGAAATTTGACGATTTATATTTAAAAAATGCTCCGAAAATGTAAGTTTATCAACAATTTGTCAAAATTTATCCATAGATGTCTCTATGATGCTTTGTTAAAATTATTCTAAAAATTGTATATCGATGTTTGTGATTGGCCAGGAAGGCGCATTGGGGTTTATCTATTTATGTACATATGTAAAATATAAAACATGTAAATATGATACTTTCAAAGAATTAAGATCAGTTCCTAAAACTCGCGTAATTTTTGACTGATTACAAGAGAGAATTTGATAATAATCTGATAAGATTCTGACGGTAATACAAGTCAAAATAGTAGGAATATAAGCGACTAGGAACAAGCAAGTAGAAATATCAAGTATTTATCAATATAACTCAGAAATAGTGCTATTATAAATATGCAAATGTTTTAGGTGCAGATAGTATGAGACCAAGTAAATTAAAATGATTTCTTGAAACTAATGCATTCTGGATTGGCAAGCCCAAGTAATTTTTTCAAAGAAAGGTAGAACAGAAGTAAATGTTTAAGAAAATAGTTTCTGTTCTATCAAATATATTTCTAGCATCGTACAAAGTTACTTACAGAGTCGCAAAATGTAAAAAACCATATACAAAAGGAAAGACACTAGTTTTACCAGTAATTATTTATATGGTTGAAATAATGTTCGGCGAATCATATGCGAAACAGTTGAAAGAAGAATTTGTTTTTTCTCTCAATTATATGGGTATTTTTTGTATTTAGATGTTTATATCATTTAAAAATGTGATTGTATTATTCAATGAAATAGAGAGGAAGAGAGAGGAGACATCAAGATAAAATTTTTTTCAAGATTAAGTTTGGAAGCCACTGGTTTAACATTTTTATAAAGTTGAATGGTTGTGAATTAATATGTATTATTGTTATATGAATTTTGATCACGATAAGCCATAAAAAATGTATTATACCTATATAAAACTATGTATATGTATATGCATGCAGAACATATTAAGTAAGTTTTCAGTGAAGATACAACTTTTATTTTTGACCTACAACTTTGGTTTGGGTTGCGTTAAACTTATAAGAAAAAACTTTCAAAAAATTATAAAGATTTTTAAATCTCATTATGTAACAATATCAAGTTTTTCTTTTGTACTACGCATAAAAATCTTTTGATTATTTTTTTACATATGTACATCAAATAAATAGGGATTTTTTTTATTTTAAATAATATAATGTATAAATGCATATGATTTTATTTATTTATACTATGAGAATAACGGCATAGCCGATGGACCCAATTTTATATTTTCCCATGATGTCGTTATCCGGTTTCCCCTGAGCGATATCTACGGCATTATGTAAAGGTGTACACATGTATAAAAATTTAATTGGTTACAAATAAATTTTGAGATAAATAGGTTACAAATAAATTAGGTAGGATGGTTTTGCCAATTTTGACTAGGAACCATTTCAACAATGAAATGAGATAAATTAGTAAATTCTGATTGGAGACGATCGATTTGGAGTCACAAATATCTAGTATGAACAGTAGCACTACAGATAATACTCGATATAAATTATTTTCAATCGAAGTCAAGGCAACTTCTGTTAAGTGGTTAGCATTAACGCAACCACCAAGCTGTACTGCTTGGTGGTTGCGTTAATGCTTGGTTGTTGCTTATATTATACTGGTTGTATAATATAATCATTTAATATAATATTTTTGAATATTGAAAACTATTTCTAGAAATATTCTAGAAGAAGTTTAGAAAAATTACCTATATAAATGGACACGATTCGTCAACGATTCCCGCATTCAAGATTCATAATATGAAATATAGGACTTTAAAATTTTTTCAAAAATATTTTATGACTATGATAAATATACTAAAAAAAGACATGGAAAAATGTACATACATGTATATTTAATAAATGGGTTGAATTTTAGGATCACACACAAACTTGTTAATTTACCGATAAGTATATCCGGTTTATTGAATATTTCACGAGGTCAATCAATCTGCTTAACGATCAATTACGAAATGGCTCAATCAAACGAACAAATCACCAGTCGAATGAAAGGGTTTGTTTGCTTCGCGGCTAGAAAAGCGATCGTAACGGAATCGTAAATCATTTCCGTGTCACAAATTCATCAAAACGTCACCCTTTCCCTTGCCCTGAACCAGATATGTAATGGAAGTGGAAAATCGGAAAAATATACAGCACGAAAATCGAGGAAATTGGGCTACGGCACCGATGCATACAAATAGCTAATTATTTACGTATGAATTCAAAAAAGTATACACACACGCCGAATATGCTTTAATTTTTATAATTTCGGCATGAAAACGAACCAATATGTAACTGACGAATATAATAACAAGAAAGCTAATATTTCACGTTTTTGATCGCATTCGAGCTCATATGTTGAAGTATATGTACATATGTAAATATTGAGAACGGAATATTAACCAATTTTATTTACATATATACATATGTATGCATTATATGTACAATAATATGCATAGTATTTATTACGAAAAATTAAAATAAATTTTTGACATGAAAATGCAATTCATGTAGTAACTTTGCAATTATGATACTTAGTGATGAAAACATTTTTTTATGGGTTTTCACCTAAAATTAAGTGTTCATAGCATTGTCCGATGTTCACTGCTCTAAATACACTTCAATTTAATAAGTTTGATGATTATACGGCAATTCCACACTGCCATTAAATTTTATCCTCGAGCATGTCGGTTATACGGGCCATTATGCTATACCTGTGCAGAATTGGGTCGCCGTTTGAACTATTCCCGCAGGTAATTTCCGCCAAGGAATTCCATCATAATAAACATGAGTATTACAAAAAACATATCGCATTGGGCAAAAGTGAAAGTATCGATAGGCAAATTCAATATTCAGTTCGGTACTTAAGCGGCGAGTTTACGGTGTAAGGGTGGGTTCAGATAAGAGAACAGGGTAAACAGGGCATCGCATAAAGGGAACGCTCCTATGGACCTTGACATGTAAACTGCCAAATAGGCCTATAGGCCTAGCAAAACCCTGTGCCAGATTTATAAATATTAAACAGTGGTTAGTTGGAAGCGAGCCTAACGATTCCGCCTATTGTTCGATGTTGTCATCTCGTTTCGAGTGAAAATGTTTTATTTTTCTATGTAAGGAATGAAAGCCGATAATTTTCTCTTCAGGGGTGTTTATAAAGGCCTTTTTTATTTTCTCCAACAAATGTTCGACTATAACGTTTTATTTGAGAGAGCTTTATTAATTTTATGAGTGAGATCTAACATATGTACATATATGTACTAGTATATTGGAATGACTAATCGTTTTAGCTTTTTTTTGTATTTTACGTTTTACTTTTTGGAGATTTTAAACACACTAGTGTACATATAAACAATTTGTTGAATAACAATTATTGGGTTTTCAATTGCTTTCCATTATAATAATTGTATTATCTCATTATTGTCATGTCTATGTACATATAATGAGTATGTGTAAAATTCTCTTTCCTATTGAGGGAAAATGTGACAAAAACCGTTATAATGCTTCAAGAAATCAGTAACATAACCCAGTGGTTAACGTATAAAGCTATCAACTGAGGGGGTCATGGGTTAAATCCCTGGCCTGGTGTTGCTGGCCAGACCTTGGATATATGTGACTCCAGGTCGATTGTTTCCTATCAGAGTATGCCAATTTATTTGATTCCATTGATTAGCAACCTACCCTCATTTTTCACCATTATTATAATTTCAAAATTTAAAAGAATATAATTTAAAAACTTATAATAATAATGTTATAAATTTATATAAAGGACAAATTTGGCTATAGGTGTCGCTTCGGGACAAAGCCCGTCATGGTAAATATAAATAAAAAAAAATGAAAATAAAAATAGTGAAGAGTCACAATCTATACATTAGTATCGTTTGATCCAAAAAAGCGCGAAAAATCAAACCCAATGTGATGTACATATGTAATTATTCAGTTGCAAATGGTAAATTCTGGATAAAAAGTCCAACAAGAGTATTTCCTCAAAGTTTAGAATTTATTTTATGCAAAGAAAAGTTCAGAAATTAAGCAGACAGGAGATTGGTTCTTGCACTCGTAATTAGAAACCACAAAATGTTCAATGTTTATGAAAAAAAAAAACTGGAATGACCGTTTTTTCCCATCCTTACTATTGAACTGATCTGGCTGTATTTCCTTCCCTCGATTGTTAAGAGAACTGAACGGAAAACGTTTTTAAGATATGGAATGGGTTTAACAGAAAACGACGGAAGCGTGAAAGGACAAAATTGAAGGGTTCCACAAAACGTTATGATAAAGGCATTACATCTAATGGCAAAACTCGGTTAATGATGATTATATAATATTAAAGTGTTAAAATTACAGCTATTATTGAGTACCGCTCAGATGTACGAATTTTATGCTAACAGCTTTTTTTTTTCAATAAAATCGATAAATTGTAAGCATCCTTTAAATTCCTCAATAAGCTTGCTGTCGATACAAAAATTCGACTAATTTATCAAAATGTTTTGAATAATTTGGGCGGATATTTGCCTAGCTTAAAGGGTTTAAGGGGGTTTTGGTACGGGGTTTCACCTTAATTTCCGCACCACGTTTATCTTCCACATCCTTCGAACTGTTGAAAAGATTTGAAGGGTCCCCAATTAACCCTTTTTGGGGTCCGGGTTGCGTAAATCCGGTCGCGAACCGGAAGCGATATTTCGCCCCGTTCAAACCCGCATTACGACATTGAAAAGTCGGCTTAGATAGCGTTGGACACGCTCATCAAATTAGGGACAGGATACATGCTTTGTTAATAATATATAATACACGTGTGTGGACAGCGAATACAGTATTTTCATTATGAAAAATGAACGGACGAACAGCTAGAGTATTACCGCGTAAAGGGTGTGTTATTAAGTAATTTGTAAAACATCATCTTCTTTGAAGATGTGTACTTGAGACGTGTCACATTTTAGCTCTCCCCGACAATGGCGTCAGGTCTGTCTAAACGAGCTTTGTCCCTCCCGGAAACATACATATCTCGTTTTGAAAAGCTCTGCAATTTTCTGCACAAGGTCTCCCCACGGGGGTCATATAATCGAGAGCGGTATAATATAATATAACGAAATATATGTGATATGTTTTAAAGTACGCGACCTACTTAATCTTGCTCTAAAATAATGTGAAATTGTAGCCAGAGCGCGTTCTTTTGTCGCGTTTCGCAGTCGAGGAAAAATTGAGATCGTATAAAACGATCTGTTTGAAAAATGTTAAGGTAACGAGCTGAAACTTACTGATAATAGAAGTGAAGACTCACATGTAATATAATACATAGCCTGGCAGTAGCTAGAAGGACTTTTTCGTATAATTATAAAAATATATAAAATTACATACCCAAGGGACTGAAAATAGAGAAGCTCCGTATGGCAAAAACGATCTCATTAAATTATAACAAAAATAATATTTTCTTTTTATATATTAGCGTAGATGAAAGCTATGTATTATGTTTCATTATTTTATATTAGTGTGTTTATCAGTAGGATTTGTTCAATCTCGCGTAATGAACTTGCCTAATGAATATGCAAGGAAATTTTTAGTCTAGCAATACTAACCAATTACGCTAAAGTTGTGCAATCGAATTTAATGAAATTCTAGTTGTCGAAGCTGTTTTATATTTTAAAATGCACGACACGTCGACAAAGTTTTATCGCCAGCCATAAATTTGAACCCATCCTTTTAGCAACGACTAGGTAAAACATGTTTAGCAAATCTGCGTAATGCTACCAAAATAAGTGGGAATCAAAACATAAATTCTGAAAAGTTTTACACGTGCGTGTAATTTTTTATGATTTTAGCAAGCATTTTCTTTATAAATTTGCATATTTCTGTTACTGTTTACGTAAATTTTATGCGCTCAACTCTCTCTATTTGAATGCGATGGAAAACTTTTCATTCGGGTACTTTCTAAGACTTCATCTTTCATCAAACAACTCAACCAAATAAACAATATAAATAATTGGACGTTTCTTGAATTTCGAAACAACAATAAAAGTTTTTTGTAAAGGCGGTCGAGGAAAACATGTCTAGAGTAATGGAGAAATGGAACAAAAAAAGTGGGCTTTAAAAATTCATTGAAAAAATTAAGGAAAACTGACGGTCATTTCTTTATATAAGAAAAACAATAAGTTAAAATGCGTCAAAAAATTATGTAATAATGTTGGGCATCTATAGAATTAAATTATAGTAGATACTAAGAAATGAAAGACAATAACTTGAATCCAGCTAGTTTCATTAATGCTAACCACCGAGAGGTTCCCGGGTTGACCTCGATTGAAAAGAATTTATTCGGAGTATTTCTGCAGTGCTGCTGGTCAGACTTGGGTATGTATAGCTTGTCAGACTTGTGATTTATATTATATGATTTCATTGTTGAAATGTTGCTTCATCGAATTGGTAATAACTATTCTACCTACTATTTGAATATGATTTCAAATTTATATATGTACATACATACATATTGTTTCATTTATTTTTACATACATATATACATATATACCATTCAGTTCTAATAGGTAAGCCCCAATACGCCCTTTTTAGCCAATTAATTACAAACATTGCAGCATATTTTATTTCATAAATCGTTGTATTTCGAAAGGCTGAAGAACAAGAAATTAATGAATAAATAAATAAATAAATTAATTCATGAAGACATCTATGGATTTACACTCTAACATATTTTTTTTTACATATTGTATATAAATCAAATTCAGATATTTGTGACATAGCGGGTAGGATGGTTTTTGCCGAGTTGATAGAACCGTTTCAACAATGAAATTAGATAAATTGACAAACTTTGATAGGAAACGATCGACTTGTGACTTGGAGTCACAAATATCCAAGTGTGATCAGCAGCATTAAATATTAGCACGGGATCGAACCCGGTAGCCTCTCGCTGCTAAACATAAACGCTACCACCCAGCCATACTGCTGGCTGCACAAGTATATACATATGTACAAGTTTAATACCATAGGTGTTGCTCAGGGGCAACTCGTAATGGCATCATGGTGAAATATAAATAAAAAATTGTATATAAAACTACATGTACATATATATAGCACATATATCAACATAGTTGACTTATATGCAACACTCATCCCACGACAGTATTTCATCCTTATTCGTCGTCTCGCAGGGACGTGCTTCCAGTTTTAGGAAGTATTACTTCTCAAGAAGACATCCATCGGGAGTAAGCTCAAAATTTACTACCCATAACCCAAGGAGAAGGTAGCGGTCGTGCGTGCGTTGCGAGAACAAAACGCACGAAGTACGAGCAAATAATAAATATTTTTCCAGATATATACATACATATGTATGTATGTAGGTATTTTACGCACATATTTTACGATGCAACTCGTCTTTGTTGACCACCTGTGGCACTCGGTGTAAATCGAGCGACATTTGTTTTGAAAAATCGCTATTTTGGACTACGTGGAGAGGAATCCAATTAGTTATTGAGTAAACCCGTGATGTCACCCGTCGTTGCATCCAATTTGGACCACGTAATCCTCACACGTGGGATTATTCAGCTCAGCGCAGAGTTTCTGAGTTACGCTGCCCCCTGAATCTTCCTATCAAAATGTCATTTGAAATTCGAATACCAACTTCAGCGGGATTACGAAAGCTGCACCAGCGTAATGTCGTCAACGCTATTAAATTTGAACTGTCTACTACTGCTGGTATGGAAATTCCGGAGGATCGACTTTGAATTCAATGAAACTGCATTTCCCAATTCAATTTATTAATGTAAGCCGTTTAATATATATTAAATTAATAAGGTACTGGTAAATAAGTTAAATATTTTATGTCAGTACTATTGCACTGTTACTAAAACATATGTATATATACATAAATATGTATGTATTAGTAACAGCAGCATAGCTCGGTCGTTAAGCTTCTGCTTAGCGTCAAGAAGGTGCCGGGTTCAATCCCTGAATGAAAATGAGTTTTTCAGAGTATGCTGTTGGTCAGACCTGGATTTGTGACTCTAGGTTGATCGTTTCCTATCAGAGTTTGCCAATTTTCTCTGATTTCATTGTTGAAACGGTTCCCGGAAAAAAAAAATTGGCTAAAAATCCTTCCTACCTACTATGTCACCACTATTTTTGAAGTTTGATTGATGTACAATAAAATTTATGTACAATTCATAGATGTCTCGTTAATTTGCGAGTTTTTCAGTGTCTCGCAATTCAACGACTTGTAATAAAAATGCTGTATTTGTATTTATAATTGGCCAGGAAGGCGCATTGGGATTTACCTGTAAGGCCTTCCTGGTATATATGTAAATAAATAAATATGTATATGTATATATTTCTTTTGCTACATACTTCATTGGATATGAATAAAAAAAAACATATAAAAAAAATGTTTTTCAAAAACTAACCTCTTCTATATTTTGTTTATAAAATTAAGACAATATATAAAAAAACTAATTAAGAAATAAACCAATTCTCTCCGTAAATTTTGATCATTAGTAAGGCAAAGTGCTCAATCTGCCATAGCGAGAGAGGGGCGAAAAGGGAAAAAACGATCAGAACAGTGTGGACAAATGGGACAGTGTGGACGATAGACGTCACCGTCAACGATAGACGTCACCGTGAAGGAAGATGCAGTATTTTCAAACGTGTCTATTACGATTATTTCTCACCATGGTAATGGCGGACGTCATTTCCACTTATATTGATGACCAAACCGAGCAAAATGGCAAAGTTTGACAACGATCGGATAATAACCCAAAACTTCGTCATACGACAAAATCGATTCTGAACTTAGAAGAGGTTAGTAGTAATTAGTAAAAAGGTTCTTCGCAATCGTTACGGACAAACTGCAAAAATATAACAATTCATATCACATAGGTATAAATACATCTTGCATAAGATATTCCCACATTTTTAAATATTCCAACCGAATGGCTTTATTTCCTCAATAAACCCATCCGTATAAACGTCATTGCGTTATTGCCCGAGCCTGAAACTGTCACACGGGGACATCCCACAGCGTCCGAGGGTCGCCTGAAAAATTTACACACGCATACTTTTAACGAAGAGATACCACTGTCGTCTGAAATATTTTCGGGAACACGAAAACAGCCGGGAGCAGAAGCCGCCCTACTGCTAACAACTCGTTCTATGAATATATTATTATCTTGTTCGCGGCGGGTCGTAATCCACACCCGGCACTGCGAGGAACACCTCAACCCCCTCCCCCTATAATGAGAACACATAGGTACTGGAAACCTAGGTCTGTAGGAGACCAGCTAGTCCTTTGTACCTTATTGTTTGGACCGCAAGCCGGGACTAGACCGCTCGTATCTGTTTAAACTTGGGATTAGTACCGTATAGTGTTCATACGCCTGCGGTCACACGTTGCTAATTTGTACCTCGTCTTTGGCGACCCACTGTCCATTAAAATTTCAATAATTTTAGCTGATATACATATAAACGCAGGAATTGATGTTTTAAATCAATTCCCGGAAGATCCTTTTAGAGCTGCTTTTAAACAAAAACCAGTAAACTGTTGACCTACTAAACATGTAATATGTGTATAGAGAGGAGCTAATTACAACTCCTATAGTATAATTTAGACCTGCATTAGTAAAAGTGGAGCTTAACTGAGTTATGCTATATTTAAAGGGATTATAATGCTTTTGCTTGCTTATTTAATGATTGCATTATAACTTCAAAGAGGTTAAATTAATACAATGAAAAAAAGACAATGACGTAAAACTATGTATGTATACTATGCGATGTATAATTTAATTACATTATGAATGCCCAGGATGATGAATCGCAAAGAACAAAGGATATCAATTTATTTTTTGCTCTTAAATATAGTGCTGAAAGCTTAGTTTCAGGAGAGATTAAACACGAGGTGCGAGCAAGAAAAATTGTATACACAAAGTTAAATTTAAAATGAATAGCATAGCATCAATCATAATTTGTCAAGATTTTATAATGAACTTTCTATTTAAATATTAATACATTATTTTATGATGCTTTATATTTTAATGCCGCATAAAACACAATGTAAATTATGTACTCGAATAAAAGCAGCTTTGCAGGGACTTTATAATATTTGATTAAGTTGCAAAAACTGTTCTTTTGCGGCATTGTTTCAAAGTGTGATCATTAGTGGCCGTTGTCGGTAGCAGCAATAGCACCTTTTATGGGGTTTGCGGGGGTGATTTCAACATTGTAACCCTGAGATGGATGGTGGTCAAAGTGGCAAGTTTGTATCGCACAATAGACAGATTAAGGTTAGAACCCTTCGCTGTTTAATTGTTGAAACGGCCCTTTTGTCAGTTAAAGTGGCCCGTTGTGGGGCCTCATTATCGCCTTTAAGTTCGAGCGCGCATCACCGAATTACGTACATAGTGAGTACCAAAAACGAGTTCGATGAAAAAACCAGGTCACAGTCATTTCAGTATCTGTGACAAGGCTCTCAGTGGTCCAGAGGCTGGTTTCTGACTTTGGGATGATATATCAGGATACAATCTATTTTTTTTATGTAGGGATGGGAAACGGTCGTTAAGTTCTTATCTGCAAGATGGGGCTAAAACTTCGTTTTTACGAATGGACGATTAATCGATTAAAACTTGAGCCCTGGCAAAACGAGGAAAGTTGCCGAATCCATATTAATTTATTTAAAAAGTTTGCACAAAAGCTGTTTTAATTACGCAATTATGTGAGAATACTCGAATATTCGGTAGTAGAATACGCTTTTTGAATTAATTTCCGGTGAATGCGATTCGCGTTAAAGGTCATGCATACATACATATTATGTTTATACTGTGTATGCGATGAAATTTTTAGGCTTTTATTTTCGGAGGATGTTTTGCCTTATCGTAGCTTCAATCTTTCGTATTGATTATTGGTTGAAGGTTGATGTGTTATTGAAATTTTGATAACATCATATATTACGCCATAAAAGTGAGGGCTTGATCTAAGAATGATCAATGGAAAAATGTTTTTGAGCGTCAAATTACTTTCAACTTGAATGAAAAGAAAAGGTACAAGATATGAAGTTGATTTCCTGTACCAAGTTTTCAATGAAATTACAACCACTCTTCGTTAAATATTCATTGGGGAATATTTCAGACATTTCTAACTTATAACCTTTACATGGAATAAATACGTTTCAAGGCCGACTGAACAATTCAGAGATATAATTTTTAGACGTCACCATCGTTCGCTCCAGGTGAATTTATTGAAATGTTATTCGTGTTTTTCCGATGAAACTTTCTCCATGAAATTTCACCGTTCATAGTGATTCTGCCAGCTTTGCCACACGTGCCGAATTTCGGTTGATCTATTGTGCCAAAGAAAAAGAAGACGAATCAAAAAAGCACTTTGGCTGAATTCCAGTGAGGTCGTGATACGTTTGCGGCCTTTACGAGGAGAATTTTCCTTTACATAGACTGTAAAATAAAGTGCGCCAAAGTCGACACAGAAAGAGTTAATTGTCCGGAAAAGCGTCGCACCCATTACGGAGCCATAGAAGTTTTTTCAATAGCATTCTTTTAAGTATTCGGATGCATTAAAACGAATTAAACTACCGTGAAAATATACTGGATAATGTACATACATATTGTAGTGCGGCCAACACGTGTTTTATTGGCATTTAAATTCGGCTCGTAAAAATCTAAGCATCTCAATCTGCTCATGCTTGTTTCTTACTTTCAAGTTAATTCCTCTATACAAGACGGAATCCTATTATTATTTCAAATTTAGCAACCGTGAAACATTTCATTTGCGAATTAATCGCACAAAGTAGAAAATAATGCCCAAATTTTTTTCAA
The DNA here is from genome assembly GCF_051622035.1 of Arctopsyche grandis. Classification (NCBI taxonomy): domain Eukaryota; kingdom Metazoa; phylum Arthropoda; class Insecta; order Trichoptera; family Hydropsychidae; genus Arctopsyche; species Arctopsyche grandis. The sequence continues at coordinate 10,432,214 of NC_135366.1, forward strand.
ACGCGGACGCTCAAAATGCGCTTCAAGTTAAAACTTTTTAAATAAAAGAGAGTTTTCAGAAAACTTTTCAAAGAATAAATTTAGGTTTTCTATTTAAGATAAATATACCCTTTGAGGAAAAAAAGGCTTATGACAGAAATTGTGAACGTTTGACAACTTCCATACCACAAATTCAAAACACCAACGGTAATATCCGAAACAGTAAATATAGAAGATGCGTTTATTATATTGCAACGTGGATATTAGGCGATCGGTGTTCGTCAACTGGTTTACCAGCACAGATTGTCTGTTCGCGACTAAAATGCCCTGGGAACCATCGACTAATTGTTTCTTTGTGTTGCATATACACGCTGTGTATAGTATTCGGAGGATTTGTTCCGTGCTTCACTCGGAGCTGACTGGTCAACGGATCAAAATTTAACTACATCTACCATTTCTATGGCAACTCCTCCATACGTCCACGTTACAATATTGTATAACATACATACATGCATACATACAATTGATATTTAAAAAATTGGGCTTTAGATTGAATCATTAAATACTGAAATATTAAATCGAATCATATTTGAAATATTAAATCGAATCATATTGTATACAGTCAAAGTATACTGTATATTGTATACAGAAAAAAATAACCAGAAACATATGTAGATCACTGTAAATATGTAATGTTTTTGATTGTGTGGTCACGGGTTCTATCTTTGGCTTTGTTGTTGGCCAGACCTTAGATATGTGACTCCAAGGTCGATTGTTTCCTTTCAGAGCTTGCCAATATATCTGATTTCATTGGAAACGGTTAACATTTTTTTATTCAATCAATCATGCACACTCGTCTAACACATTGCTCAAACGCAATAACCGTGCTAAAGAGATCAATAATTATTTATTCATTATTTAATCAGGTATAGATATACCCAATTATTAAACACGATATATATGGTCAAACAATTAACATCTGTGGTGAAATAATTAATTAGCCACAGAGTCATCTATGGATAAATTTTTGCAGCATTTTCTAATCAGCGAAAATCGAGAGTTGCTGAATAGCTCTAATTGTTGCGAAAGAGTTAGATAAAGGTTGCAAATTTGGTGGAGCCGTTTCAATAAAATCACATAAATTGGTAAACTCTGATAGGAAACGAGGAGTCACATATCGAAGATCTGGCCAGCAGCATACGGGATATAAACCGTATCCACAAAATAAATTGAAATTATTACGTGATAGCTATTGATCTATTCTGCTGGTTACAATTGGCAATCTTGTCCTATTTATCGCAAAATTTGAGTTTACAGCATATCACAATTTGTGGATATTGCTATTAATTTGTTGATAATAATTGGCCTTTAACGTAAAATGTTGACCATAGATATCGTGTTAATAAGTTTGTTATTTATTATTAATCTGTAATCCCGTAATACAAACATATTAGCAGCATGGCTCGGTGGTTGCATCTATGTTTAGCACCGAGAGGTTACCGGGTTCGATCCCTTGCTAATCTTTAATATTGCTGGTCAGACTAAAATATTTGTGACTCCAAGTCGATCGTTTCTTATCAGAGTTTGCCAATTTATCTGATTTCATTTTTGAAACGGTTCCTCAAATTGGTAAAAATCATCCTACCCGCTGTCAAAAATATCTGAATTTGATTTATGTACAATATATAAAAATATATGTACAAGTCTACATCCATATACTTGTGTTCTTCAGCTTCTCGAAATACAGCAATTTATGTAGTAAAAATGCTGCAATGTTTGTAATTAATTGTCTAAGAAGGCGTATTGGGGTTTACCTGTTAGGCCTTCCTAATATATATCTATGTAAAATAAAAATAGCATCATTAAAAATCATAACCTTTCAATAATTTTACAAAGAAATAATTATCCTAACTCAAGATGATTTTTCGTCAACATATACTTTCCCATTATCTAGCATCGTCCGCGAGTGTTCATCATCAGAATAACATCTTTCAAATGATTACACAATGTTAAAATTATGCGATGGGTGTTTACAAGGTCGATCAAAATAGTGAACAGAGATAAATACTATCGCATGTCCGATTAGGGTTGTGCTTACTAAATATTTCACGGCACAAACAAAACAAAAAAAATCGTAACAAATGAAAGTAGAGACACGGTATAATTATTCAACAAAGTTGATGAGCGCGTGTCGTCATTACATACAGTAATAATTAATTAAGGCCGCCATAATAACGACGGGCATAACTCATAGAACGACCCTCGTGCGCATCACACACGTGCGCTTTTAATGCTACGCCAATAATTCACACGATTTTCCCAGTGAAAAATTGGCCGAAACCACATTCGATGTGAAAAATTTCCCAGGATAACGGCGGCAATAAAAAGGATATAATAATGGAGTGGGGAAAGGGAAAGACGTCTGTCGATCATTCGAACTCTCTTCGAGCTGTTGATGTATGACTCAATCTGCAAACGCTTGCGCAAAACTTTTGCCCGCCAACATACATACATATGTATGTACATATGTAAAATATCACACGGAACTATACAATATCATTACTTATATTACCAGTCGTGTATTTCCGTTTATTTTCTGCGCGTGTTCGTATCCGGCGTATAATAATCGAATATGTTATGCGAGCTCAAACCGAAATTTATCGCGTCCATTTCGCAAATTGGAAAAGTGGTCCGGTACGAGAAACAAAACAGAGAAGCGAAAGTAGCGAAATTGTGCTCTTCCATCTAATTAAAGGCGGAAGTGGGTTAAATTACACGCAAAAGCACCTTTATATACAAGTATGTATATTCGAATTCGTGGAACAGGATAATTCAGCCTGGCTTTTCTTTTACAACGGTGGAATTCATCTCGAACTCTCGAACTTAAGACACACGTGTTTGCCGCACACGCCGAACTAGTTTTGATACTTCCGGAAATTTATTAGGAGAGTTATTCTTTTCACTGCGTAGTTCAAGGTCTTGTGTATAAACTCTCAAGCAAATCAATGAAAATATTGAAGATGATTCAAGGGGATATCAACCGCAGCTTCGTGAGAATTGATCAATGCGCTATATGAAAGAAAATATGCGAAAATCCCACACATCAATCGAACAAAAGGAAATCCAACAAGTTTACAAAGAAATCACTTTTTTTGTTGAAGTATCTTTATATGAAAGAACAAAATTAGATTTCTGAAGAATTACTCATATGTACATCAATCGGTCTCTGTGACGGGCCCGAATGTGAAACGGCCGAAAACGCAAATATCGGAAGGCAAAGATCGAAAATCGAAAGATCTTAAGTCGAATGATCAAAAAAAGGGTGCATGGTAAACGGTACATTCTCAATTAATTTGCGCGAGCAGGATACAACAGGAACAAGAGGAACAGGCTTTTCCTACCGTATTAATTTGCGCGCGCAGAATTAATTTCAATCGAGGCCAACCCAGAACTTGAACATGGGAACCTTGCGATGGTTAGCATTAACGCAACGACCGAGCTATACTGCTGGCTATTATAATAAAAACCATACAAAAAAACAGCAGCAGCTAGAATCTTCCAAACGAACAGAAATACTTCCGAATTTATTTAATCGAGGTTAATCCAGGTCATGAACCGGGAAAATCTCGGAGGTTAGCATTAATGTAAACACCGACCTGTACTAATTTCTAAAATTTCCCGCTAGTCAAAATCACCGGGAAAGAAAAATGCTATTTTATAACTACATATATATGTATGCTATTTTATAACTTAGACACATGTGGTTGAATAGTCTTATTTTTCTTCTATTGCCAAATCCGTATTCGGACGTAGGCGACAACCATCGGCAGACATCGTTTATGACCCGTGCGAATTCTTCCCTATCATGGGCAAGCCGAAATAACTTTTCGAGACCGAGTCTCATCCATGATCTGATGTTCCGGAGCCAAGACAGCTTCTTTCTCCCAAGCCACCGTTTGCCTTCTATTTTCCCTTCTATGATTGTTTGTAGAAGGCGATATTTGGGGCCGCGAATAATGTAGCCAAAGTATTCCATCTTACGGCGCTTCACCGTGTCAAGAAGCTCTCTCTTTTTATGAAGAAGCTGGAGGACTGTTTCGTTTCTTACATACATGCTCCATCCACGAGATCTTTAGCATCCTCCGGTAACACCACATTTCAAAGGACTCTATCCTGTTCATAGATGCCACTAACAGCGTCCACCTTTCGCATCCGTACAGCAAAACTGACCAAACATAGGAGTGCAGGACTCTTAAGCGCAATTCCATAGACAACCTTCGACAACACTAAACATTTTTCATGCTGCCGAAGGCATTTCTTGCTTCGGCTAGTCTAGGGATCCCAAATCCGAATATTCGAATACTTTTTATAAGAACCTATTTTTTATTTTCAATCTACAACACATTTAATTCTATTTGATATTCCGGATAATGATTCTCTTAAAATTTTAATAATATCTTGAACTTCTTAAAATTAAAAATAAATATTTAAAAGCTACTATTCGATATTCGAATATATTCGAGAATACATATCACTATATCTATATTTATCGACTACACCAGTCTTTTAAATGTCAGAAACAGCTTTGGTATAGTTTCAAGCTGCTTCATGTATTATTATATCTTCACGGCACGACTTTGTGAACAAAGTCGCAAAACACGTACTATCTCTATGAAACGCATGTATGTATCGGTCTCAGTGACGGGCCGGAATGTGAAATTACCGAAAACGCAAATATCGGAAGGCAAAGATATTGTTGCGTAGGGGTGGGTGGAGGATCCAAGTAAAAGGCCAACAGTCGTATCACAGCATTTATTGATGATTAAGGAGTTACACGCACTGTCACCGCTCAGTCCAGAATGCATTATATCGCCTACGTACCGCCTTATAAAGGGTAGATCTCTCAGGACGCCTAATCTGTTTACCTGTTGTATAGTCACGTATTCGGATATGTATTTCCAAGACATTGGGTCTTCCCGTACCGATTCTGAGAAATAACTAATAACGGTCATTGTTTAGCCTAAATGCACTTAGAGTCCAGATATAATCTTTGGAAGTAAGTGCATGCATTTAGTTAATCCGATAACAGATATCCGTTGGTCTAAGTGCAATTCGCTCAATCCGCGGCGTACGTAACAATATTTAATATTTATTTTTTAGAATATTTATTTTTTAGAATATTTATTTTGTAGATATTTGCGTTTTCGGTAATTTCACATTCCGGCCCGTGAGGTAGACCCGTATGTATGTATGTATGTAATTCCTATTATAGTTTAACCCGTGTCTGAATATTGTTATTATTATTATAGTAAGAGGTTTAGTTCGTTTGACAATGAACAATATCAAGGAAGCAATTGGTAGCTTGGCAACCGAAAAACACGTACAATGAATATCAATCAGGTTCTAAGGTATAAATGGTATGAAATGGGACTTACCTTGGTGTAAACGCCAGCGCTCGAGAGCTCATTTTCGATGACCATGACGACGATGCCGAACATGCCCATGACGAGGGCGTAGTCGCTGATGCGTTTGCGTTTTTCAAAGAGCGCCTTCCTGCGCCCTAGCCGGTATCCGATGTTAGGCTTGTGTCGTGATAAAGGCGTAGGTTTGGCCCTCTCGTCTGCGGTGCGTGGGTACTCGGCGTGAACGCCTACTAAGGCTATGGCAGCTTCCTCATTACCCCCGGCACCTCCGCCCTCGCGACCCCCGGGGCACCCCTTCATCGCCCCCGGAATCGACACAGTCGACACCGGCTTCCGTAGCTGAAACAATTCACACAAAATATTTAATCTCCACGTCAAAGTGTCAAAAGTATCAAATATCAATAATTAACCCATTCGGCTGAATCCTACCCACCAACTATGTATACATATATACATATGTACATTATCTTCATGATTTGTTTTTGTTTACATTTTGTTTTTTTTTTTGTTTTTGTTTTTTTAGCTGAACCCGGCATGCGTTGCAATGCCACAAAAACGCATGCAATTCCAGTTCCCGTTCCCGTTTCAAGTGATGGTTGGAGCTCAACTAACGTCTCTTCAAAGGCGTGTCGTCATAAACCAACTGGTAACGTGGTTACCAACGAACACATTTCCTTGACTACACAATGGCGCTTCAAACTGTCGCGTTAGTAAAATCGTAATTACGAATATTATTATTAAGAGGTTTTTTCACGTTTTTTTAACAGTAAACTTCCCGGACATGCATACAACAAATTCTGAAAGTTCCATCGTAATCGATTGAGTAGTTTAAGAGCCTACACGAGACAGACAGATATTCAATTTTATATATGTATATGTGTAGATATATAACCAGCGGCGTGGACTAGTGGTTAGTATATTATGCTTTCTAGTAGAGTGGTCACGGGTTCGAGTCCCACTAGAGTCCCGCGGTTGGCCAGACCTTGGTTTGTGACTTCAGGTCGATCGTTTCTTATCAGTTTTCTAATTTTTCTGATTATCATTGAAACGGCATCTCCTTTCGTATCTCTCTTGCTAATCTCAAGTTACTCAGCATCTTGAGGTTTGCCAATTTGATTATAAAATTTCTCTATAGATGTCACTGTGGATGTTTGTATGAATTCGCATTGTATACAATGCTTATGTATATAGATTGTATTGTATCTGTTTAAATGCACTCGTCATTTTGGAGCGATCTGTAAAGGCGAGTGTTCATGTTCTATGAAATAAATAAATAAATATGCATATGTATGAAAGTATTATCCTTGAAATAATTGTGAATAAATACAATAATCGTATATTATTTGTGACTTGGAGTCACAAATATCCAAATCTGGCCAGCAGCATTAAATATTAACATGGGATCGAACCCGGCAACCTCTCGGTGCTTAACATAAACGCAATCACCGAGGCATGCTGCTGGCTAACAAAATAAAAAAAAAAACGTAAAAACGATAAGATTAAATAATTGCTTTAAGATAAATATTGACATCATTAGATTCACTATAAAAACCGTACCCGAAGTACGAGAGTCAGACATAATATCCGATTCAACGAGTTAATACATCGATTTAATCAGCACGAGCGTAAGTTCTTAATAGTCAATACAGTGAATGCGAAAGCTCTTAATAAATAGTTTTACGCGTTCAAGTTCATCGTTCCAGTATTAAGATAAGTTTAAAAAGTGTTTTTCGAATATACTAACGTGATAGTTAAAGACTTGTGAAGAATAAAAGATTCAGTGCTAAAATAGTCTCTTTTATTATAACTTACATATATCAGAACTTTAAAATAATAAAAATTGATTGGGATATTGACTGAGTCGTCATCATCTCAATCAACTTTTTAAAAATATGTACAAACAACCCCTAGAACGCGACAGTATGTATAGTAAATAAATGTATATAGTGCCATGACAAGTTGCCTTAAATTGATTCTTACGTATGTAATACATTTAATTTTATTTTATTTTATTTTATTTTATTTTAAAAAATCAATACCACAGAGACTTGACAGGTTGCCCCAAAGCGTCAATGTGATTTTAATACAAATAATAAAAATCATAAAAATTACAAAAAAAACATCATAAAAAAAATAATAAAAATCATAAATAAAAAAAAAAACATAAGAAAATAATAAAAATCATAAATAAAAAAAAAACATCATAAAAAAATAATAAAAATCAAGTAAAAAATATGTACACAAAATAAAAACAAAGAAATAAGATTGAAAAATTTATATCCTGCTATTTAGGATGTGTTCCACCAACTCAACATAACTGGCATCGAATAGGTCCAAGTAATGTGCCAGTAAGTTAAGGAGTCGAACAGCTCTCGAGAGGGGGGAGTTCATGAGCACGTTTGATTTAGCCCTAATTGGTAAAAATATATCATGTTTTCTTAAAACTCTACGATTTTCCGGGGCCCAGAATTTTAGTTTCTCCAGGATAGTGGGATTGTGAATCTCTCCTCTAAGTAATTTTACGAAATGTTTCCCAAGAAATAAATCTCTTCTCTTTGCCAGGGAGTTGAAACCCAAAGATCCCAAGACAAAGGCACTAGGGAACAGATATGGATAAAATCCAAATGTCTTCAGATATAAAAATCTAAGGAATTTCCTTTGGACTCGTTCCAACATTAGAGAGTAACGAAGTTGATAGGGAGACCATATAATGGAGCCAAACTCGAGCACACTGCGAACTAATGTACAATATAAGAGACGAATGGCAGTGAGCCCTAGTTCGGACGAATTACGGATTACGAATCCAAGGATTTTTGTTGCCCTATCACAGATATTCTCAATGTGAATGTTGAAACTCCAACTATTTTCGAAGACTATTCCCAGATCAGATATAAATAATTCTCTCTGAAGAAGAGAATCATGAAATTTATACGGATATTTAATAGGAGAACGAGAACGAGAGTAAGAAATGACCCGACACTTTAGGATATTGAAGGGAAGTTTATTAACATTAGCCCATTCATAAATAGAATTCAAATCCTCTTGCAAATAAAGAGCGTCAGGTAAATCAATTATTCTCTTATAGATTTTTAAGTCATCCGCATATAATAAAAATTTAGAATGGTGAATAGAAGATTGAATATCGTTAATAAATATTAGGAATAATAAAGGGCCAAGATTGGATCCTTGGGGAATCCCAGAAGTGGCAACATACTTATAAGAAAAGCAACTCCCAAACTTAACGAATTGACGTCGATCCTGTAAATAAGAAATAAAAAGACCAACAAGATTATAAGTAAATCCAATAAAACTTAATTTACTAACCAAAATTTTATGATCAACTTTATCAAACGCCTTCTCAAAATCAGTATATATTACATCCATTTGATTATTACAATCCAAAGTGCTGGTTATGTCATTAGAGAAACATAACAAGTTTGTAATAGCTGATCTGGCCGGACGAAAGCCATGCTGCTGATCAATGAGCATACTTTGAAAGTGATTAAAAATGTATCTGTGTAATATTACCTCAAACATTTTGGCTGGCGCTGACAAGATAGTTATTGGTCTGTAGTTCCTTACACAAGATTTATCGTCCTTCTTATGAATAGGAGTTACTTTAGAGCATTTCCATAAATTGGGGAATGAAGAGTTCCTTAGAATTAAATTAAAAATGAATTTTAAAGGTTCTAAGAGACTAACCTCACATCCTTTTAGGATGTAATTAGGGATGGAGTCAGGACCGGAAGAATAAATATTTTTTAACTTTAGAAAGCCATATTTCAGATCGGAAGAGTCAAGATGATTAATCGCTAAAGTGGGGAAAGTAAATTCCGAGTCATTGGTAGGTTCCATGGAATCAGTAGGATTATTGAAAACTGATTTAAAAAAGTCGGCAAATCCATTAGCAATGTTTTGATCACCCTCTAACAATCCAGAATCATTGTACATAATGGTCGACTTTACACGATTTACACGTTTAGAATTGATGAAGTTCCAGAATTTCTTAGGGTTTTTAACTATGGAACTTTCACAATCAGCTACATAAACATTATATGAATTATTAATTAATTTCTTAATTTCCGTACGTAAAATACGGAAATTATTTAAGATAAGAGGATTGCTCGATTTCTTCCAGAGTTTATGTGTTTGATATTTACTTTTTAAGAGATTAATAATTTCTTTAGTAAACCAAGGCGGATAAATCCTTTTACTCGTCACTAATCCTTTCAACCGAAAACAATCATTAAAAATAGAATATATAATGTCATAGAAATTAGAGAGGGCCAAATTAACATCTTTGCACTCATAAACTCGCTCCCATTGACAATTACAAAGAATATCATTTAAATATTTGAAATCAACATTTGTAAATATGTACATATATAAATTTGAAGGCATATTCAAACAGTGGTGACAGTTATAGGTATATGTGAGCCAATTTCTGAGGAAACTGTTCGAAGTTAAATCAGATAAATTTCCAAACTCTAATAGGAAACGATTGACTTGGGATGTCACAAATATCTAAATCTGACAAGCATAGCAGAAATACCTATATTTCAAATTGTTTTTAATCGAGGTCTAATTAAAGTAGGGATCCCAAATATTCGTCAACTTCAACTATCCGAATATCGAATAATAAATCAAGAGCTATTCGAATATTCGAATACATTCGAAAATTAATAAAAGGTATTTACATATGTACTAAGCATAAATTAAATTATATTTATACATATATGTAATATATTACAATTCATAAAACATAATTTTAAGAAAATTAAAAAACATAAAACTAAAATACACACACATAAAATATACTATAAAAAAATTATAAACTCCTTCTGCTGTTATTAAAGATGCACTATTTTTGCTTAATTCTTTGATTGCGGTTTTAACGGGAGTAAGAACATCAATTAAAATTTTCAAAATATAAATTTCATTCTTAGAAACAGTATTGAAATTATATTCTTTTAGTGCTATGTTTACACTTTCGTAAACTTGAATAAATCGTCTTATTATAGTTGCCATTGAATTCCACCTAGTTTTTATATCCAATAATAATTTCAATTTTTTATTTTCTTTTTTCATTATAAAATCTTCTAAAAATGTATACTTCACCGATGACTTCTTAAATATTCGTATTATTTTTCTGATGTTTTCTAAATTTTTGTACAGATTATTATCGATTAAAAAGCGATTTTCTTCGAACATTTCTGTATTTAATGAATAAAAATCCGTTTCCTTACATGTACACATTTCATCTTCCTCATTATCTTAATTTTCATCACAATTATCCCCATTACATATTTAATTTTCTTCATAATCGTCGGCTTCTTCGTCATCACTCTTTTCATAATGATTTTGTGTATTTATTTTATAAAAAAATATATACACGAATAATGAATAATGAAAATATATACATTCATTATTCGAAGTTGATGAAATATTCGAATAATGAATGGCTGAAAAATCAGACGAATAATTCGAATACTCGAATATTCGATTGGGATCCCTAGTTACAAGCCTAAAACCTCACAGTTGGTAGTACTATTCATAATATGTATGTACATATGTACATACATATGTACATATGTAGTATATATGTACATATGTATATGCTTACCACTGAGCTATACTGTTGGCTATTCAAGGAATGAAAGTATCAAAAACCAAATTTGTTTCATGACTCGAGAATGGTTGTGTATTTAATATGCACATTTTGGATTTTCAGTCGGGCAAAAGTTTTACTTTCGGTTGTTTAATTTTGTTCATATTTCGGTTTTTAACTTAATATCACTATAAGGATTATAATTCAAAAAGCTTTCAATATGTTTTTATGTACTTGAAAAAGTAAAAATTAAAAAGCAAAAAGGTCCACTTCCGTGTCACCAAATATTTTTTTTTACATGATGTTGATAAAAGTAATATAATTTAATTTTATATTGAATATTTGACATTTGAAAGGCCCAAAAAACTCTACCAAGAGTAAAGTGCGGTTGGAGGAACTTTATTAAATATATTTTTAATATTTGTTTATTTATTTATTAAACAGCAAATTTCTAATTATAATATACAACCAAAAATAACAAACCAAAATTATAACCATAATATAACATAAATATGTATTTTAACTATCAATCTTTTTGCAATAATGTATGAGCGGTTTTTACTTTATCTTTTTGGTAAACATAATTAATTTACTAAAATATATGTATTTATTGATAGCCACGTTGTATCATAAACAATTGCGAAATAAAATCGTTGAGATTATGACGTTTACTATAAACGCGGTCTTAGAAAAAGAAAAATACTTTAACAGTCGATAGGTGACGTCAATTCGAAAGTGTGAGATAAATCTATTTTTGTCGTTTTCAAGCTATTCCAAACCAGAGATCAAGATTTAGTAAATGATTCGAGCCAAGAACTCTTACTCTTATATGTATATATGTATGTATGTACATAGCTATTTTTATCGGATGTATCATAAAGAAGCAGAAGAAGTATCGTAAATGTTCATTAAATTCTGAAATATTGCTGTCGGTTCCCTCATCACTGAGGATCGTGACTATGATGTGCGGTCAACCAGCTGCCTCCATTCAGTTCTAAATTCGGCCAGGCGAAGACTTGCTACCGTGGAAGCGCCCGTCGCTGCAGATACTTGGTCAGTCCAGCGTGCGGGGGATCTGCCTCTGGCTCTTCTGCCTTCGACGCTACCAACCACAACCAACCGCTCCAGGCTCTCCTCACCTCTTCGTGCAATGTGGCCGAAGAACTGCAATATACGTTTCAGGCATATTGTTGACAATCTATCCTTGATTTTCAATTCTTCAAGAATAGACACATTCGTGCGTTTGTCGGTCCAAGGCACGCGCAGTAGCCGTCTCCAGGACCACATCTCGAAGGCATCGATTCTCCGTCTATCCGCCGCCTTCATGGTCCACGTCTCGACACCATAAAGGCAGACAGAAAAAACGAGACTCTTCACGAGACGGATTTTGACAGCAGTTGTAATGGCTCTATTCTTCCAAATCTTCGTTAGTTGTGACATTGCCGATTTTGCTAATGTAATCCGGCGCCGTATTTCCAATTCGCTGCCGCCGTTGTTAGATATGAGTGACCCCAGATAGACAAAATTATCAACCACATCTATACCGTTTAAAGCTGAGTTGTTGTTTTGCAGCTGTTGGTGACGGTCAATTATCATAATTTTTGTTTTGGGGCGGTTTATCTGGAGGCCAAGCACATTACTCTCTGTCTCAACACGACGGATCAGTTCGGCCATTTCTTCATGATTATTAGCTATGAGCGTTGTGTCATCCGCATACCGAAGATTGGATAGTTTTTTTCCACCAATGGACACTCCACCCTTCCAACCATCCAGTGCTCTACGCATTATATACTCTCCATATATATTAAATAGGTCTGGAGATAATATACACCCTTGCCTTACTCCACGTTGTACTCGAAAATTTGTCGAGTTTAGCGAATTGATTCGAACTACTGCATTGTTATCATTATACAAGTTATGTATTATCTTTACAAGATGCATGGGGACTCCCATGTCCAGTAGAACTTTCCACAGATAGTCCCAGTTCACAAATTCAAAAGCTTTTTTATAGTCTATAAAACAAAGAACGGCTGGAGTTTGAAACTCCCGACATTTTTCAATGAGTTGACGTATATTCAGTATTTGTTCCCTCGTCCCTTTGCCTTTTACAAACCCTGCTTGTTCGTTCGGTATTTGCCATCCAAGGTAACTGCTCAAACGATCTTTAATTATATACAGCAATACTTTACTAGAGTGCGATATTAAGGCTAAGGTCCTGTAATTCTCGCATTTTTTTGTAGATCCTTTCTTGTGTAAGGGAATGAATATTGAATTGACCCAATCTTTCGGCCATACTCCGTTTACCCAGATCTTGTTGCACATATTACATAGCGCCTTTATCGCAGTTTCACCAAGCTCTTTCAGAAGTTCAGCTTGTATACCATCGCTGCCAGGAGACTTTTTACATTTCAGTTTCTTTATGGCATTTACAACTTCAGATGTCAAGATGTCAGGCTCCCTGACATCATCAATTAGGGAAACAATTGAGGTCGACGAACTACCACTGTACAATTCCGAACAGTATTCTTTCCATCGGTTGAGTATCACATCAATATCTGTAAGCGTGTTTCCAAATTGATCATCTATTGTCCAAGTTTTGGGTGAAAATTTTTGAGTGACGATTTTTACTTTGTGAAAAATATCCCTTGCCTGATTCTTTAATGCGTGTTTTTCTATCTCCTCACATATGTCATTTATATATTTAGCTTTATCCCGCCTACAACTCCTTTGAATATCTTTATGTAATATTGCATACCTTTCAAGATATTCTGTCGATGTTATGCCAGTTTGTTTAAGTCTTTTACGTTCTTTTATCTTAACCCAAGTTGAATCAGAGATAAAAGACTTACGATGTTCATTTTGCGGTGTTTGATGTTTTCTGGCATACCGAATTATGAGATCTTTAAAAATTTTCCAAGACTCTTCTACATCTACATTAGGATTTATTTGGAATTCTGCATCTTTTTCTCTGATTACATTGCCAAAATTAATTACATCATCATTGGTGAGTTTAATTGCTTTATTTTGAAATACGATTGATTTATTGCGTAATTAGATTTTATATCAGTGTTTATTTTAATATTCGAAAAAAGCGCACGGTACACTAAAAATACAGGTATATTTTTTATGAATCTACATTTTCATTTAAAACTTAATTTATACGCTTTAATTCCCAATAAAAATTATACGACTTTCATACTATATATGTATGTATGTACATATAACGAAAATCGGACTAAGGACGAAGTATATACATACATATGTATACAGATAGATGAAGATAAAATTTTAATGAGCACTTAGTATCGCTGCAAACCGATATTGAAAGGAGCACATTAGCGACAATTTACGAACTTGCGGAATCAATTTACCGTTTCGAAACGTTTAAACTGTCGAACATTAACGATTGCAGCCGTAACTTATGTACTCATTCAATTTCAAAGAACAGATGCGACCCAAATAATTAAATAGAATATCTAATAAGGCAAAGAGAGAGAGAGAGAGAGATGTTGTGAAGGTAAAATTTTCCTCTACCGCAAAATTGGAACGTTGAAAATGAGGATGAGATCACGTCGAATGCGCTGGCAGTTAAGTTATCACGCGTCGGCCATTTGTATCTGCGAAATCGAAAATGTCGAAAAGTTTCCACGTTTTCGCTCAGATTGAAACTGACTGACTTTGCAGATGTCTGCAGAAACTGAAGGGCGGTGTGTTTCGTGTCGTCGGCAACATTTGATCTGTCGATTGCTACTGTTGTCGAATCTCTCTTTTACGACGACGAACGTGAACGACGACACTCGACTTTATATGCAATAGTTTCTGTACACTTGACCGAATGAAAAAAAATAAATAGTTTTAAAGTTTTCAGCTCAGCGATTTAATTGAGTTGCAGTCTGCGAGATCATTGTGCAGTTCATTCCGCGTGAATTAGAGCGAAAATTGGATTTCTCACAAGTGAAATGGCGGGATTTACTGCCAACGACGACGACATCGTATTCTTTGTTTGAGAAGTAAAATAGTAGGATATTATTCTGCATTGGTGAGGGTAGTTAGTGGTTGAGTTCTTGTGCCGTCACACTTAATTTGTGAAATGTGATATTGCGGAATTAACTATTGTCTTCAAAACTGAATATTGTCTTCATAAAATAAAAAAAATAATAAAAACATTCACGTTCTATGGGAATAAATTAAATGTAACGAAATAACTTCAGGTTAAAAATTCTCTATAATGTTGCAATGAGTCATTCGTGTGTTTGATTTATTAATTTCATACACGAACTCGACCTTTTTGATCCCTAGGATCTGCTGAAGCGAACATAATTTGCATACAAGTTTTGTTTCATTATATTACTTGTATCAGCATATTTTTAATTTATTTAATAACTACAGAATTATAATTAAAAATTCATATGATTTTCATAGCTGAATGTTCAAATATTAAAAATTATTTAACCAAGTATTAAATAACATCAACGGTCCGTTTATATTATCCAGCACAGCACGTGAACAGCTCGGCACAACACTACACGGAAAAGACTACTTCTATTCATAATATACAGCACCGACCATTTTCTGCACACTCATACGTTTTTTGGAGTTCAAAGAAAATCAGAATATATATACATACATATTCATAAATAATATGTACATATGTACATTAAAGAGCGTGACAATACGGCAATCTCGCTTGCGTCGCATCGCCGAGTTAATAATGTAATATTATGTTTCCGAAAATATTCATATGCACATGGCAGCACAGTACGGGTGCACTCGTCACTATGACGTCACGTCATGCGTGAATATTTCCACAGTGGCCAAAGAAAACCGGTTCAACTTGATACGTTTTGGTGACATGTGCTGCTGTATATAATGTGCTGCTGTTCCGGAATTTTACGGATTATATGAATGTATCCATATAGAATGTACTATTTGCGTAGGGATGGGTTCGGGATCCAAATGAAAGTCGCTTCACAGCGTTTATTCAACGATTCAAGAGGTTCATACGGATCCACCGATCAATTCAGAATAATTTGATCTACCGTGTGTACCCTCTTATAAAGGACAAGTTGCAAACTACAGCTTTCCCGATCCATTTATGTATCTATTGTCTAGGCACGTAAAGGTCTACTACCGTGGTGAGTCCATTGTTTACGCACGCACTCGCCCAGGACTATGAAGACTCTAGCGTATCCTATGTTCGGGCACTTACTAATGCCGAAGTCCCGTCAGCCTAATCCGGGGTCTCTATTGTTCACCCACGAATGCACTTAGTGGATTCAGTACAGTATTCAGTAGTCTTACAGTACTAAAGAATATTTTCGATACTGCTGTTTACATGCAGTTTCCGCCTTTAACCCTTTGAATGCTGAATGCTAACGAGCCTTGGCCCTTTGAATGCTGACCAACGCCGATCGGCGTTTTGCCGACAAGTCCATGGGCATGAAAAACGCCGATAGGCGTTGTATTTTGAGCATGAACAAAGTAAACAAGCTAATTAATTAATTAGTAAATTGCTAATTTCCAGTTAGCAATGAAAAAAAATGCATTAAACATGGGTCGTGTGATCCGTGCAATGGTTTTGTCTACGTTTACAAAGACACGTTTACACTGGAGTTTCTGAATTTATAACCAAAGAAGAATTAATCGATGGAAATCTGTAACTGCTGAGTATTTTAGATTGTTGCACGTGGGAACGATTGAACCGAATAGGTGATTATTGGAAGGAGCATCACTCATTTAATATACCGGCATTTTCCCAATACATATCACGCGATCGATTTTTATTAATTTTAAGAGCATTACATTTAAAAAACAATGAAGAAATAGTTTTGGAAAAATACATTCATTAATAGACTTCTTTTGTTTATTTTATATTGTTGCAAGATATATTAGAGAGTCTAAACACTCCTTTACAAACCTCGAAATCCTAGTGGTAATGATCTAGGGTTGTTTGGAATAGCTAAAATTTTATATCTAATTTCTATTGGATTTCTAAATAATTCTAATTGGAAATGTGGGCGAAATTTTCAGCGTGGCGGGCTTTCAACAGAAATGACATCAGCACTCAAAGGGTTAACTGTAACAAAAAACTTTTCCTTTGGAAAATCGCAATCGAGAAACCGATACATATCGATTGGGTGCATTTTTTCTGCGAAACCGTATTTATTACTATTGAAGCTGAGGTGTCCACTCACACTACCGATTTGGATAATTTGCAGTGAGAATCCATTTCTACTGCCAGGACAGTCGGGACATAATCCTGTCGAGCAAAAAAAGATGATTGACGAAGGCTTTCTGTGTAAAATCCCCACTAGTTGTGTGCGTCGAGGGTAACGCGCCAAGAATAATGAACGGCCCGCCCTAATCCTGAGCTTTGCCGTGCTTGCATGAGTCAGGTCTGGGCGAAAAAGCTCTGCCAACACATACGATACGATTAATAATGCTATTTTACAAAAACTCAACAGTCGAAATATCTATATTCGGACAGGTTCGGCGTATAGAGTAGACATACATATATAGTTGGCTTTTTTCGGAATGAATTACTTATGAGTGATGTTTGCGCGTATAAAGTCACGTTTTCGTTTTAATTTAACCGAGCCGGATAATCTCGGATAGCGTTGATCCGATTACGTTACAAAAACGTCACCGGTTAAAGCGAAACGGTCGCGTTTTAACGTCAACGTTTCACTACAACGGATTATGAGACGACACTTAAAACAATCGCGACGAGGAAAGTTTCGGGATGTCGGTTAATGCACGAAAGTTTTTGCTCAAATAACAAGTAAGCGGTTGTTTGAATTGAATTTTTGGACCGATTCTCCAACGTTTGAGAGCGACTTGAGTACCGAAAAGGACGACTTTGAATAAGAATAGGCGATTCATTCAGGGGATGAGCCGATTAGTGCTGAAGTGGAATAAGTCTTATAAAATAATTTATACAACCGTGTACTTGCATTCACCCATTTTATCTGAAAAATTGAACAAATACAAGGATTATACTTGAATATTCTCGTCAAGAGCACACACATTTGATGGGTCGAAAAAATCAGTTGAAGAAAAATCGAACAAGAGTAAACTGCCACTTCCGGCTGACGGGTCTTCACCAAAATTTTATATAAAATTCGGCTTAAACTTAAATACACTGAAAGGTTTCTGAGAAAAATATAAAAAAATCTCAATTCTCTAGAGTAAAAGTACTGTTTCCGGTTGAAGTAAAAATATTTATAAAATACTAATGTATAAAATTTTTAATTTATATACGGAAAAAAAATTCAGTCTGATCGATTGAGCGGTTTGGGAGATAATTAAATCTCAAAACTTAATAAAAAAAGAGGACACCTACATATGTATAAGGGGAGGTACCATTTCCGATCAACTAAAAAATTAAAAAAAATTTTCTTCGTATCGATAAGCATTTTAGTAACCGACACCGAGTTTCAGTTAGATAGGACTAACGGTGTTCAAAAAATACCCAGAATACACAGACACACATATTAACCCGCAGACACAATTGTCTAGATCATGAAAACGTAGTCAGGGTTCGATTCCGAGTTCAAATCAGTAAAAATGTCGAGTTTGAATTTTTGCATGATCACAATACTTCATATATTGGTACTACGCACATAGATAAAGTAAAAACTATGATAAATACTCATTTTATATGCTTTTGTGCTTTGCAAAAGTATTGGTATGAAAGCAAGTATTTTCATATTGTATGGTCACGGGTTCTATTCCTGGCTTTGTTGCTGGCCGGATCTTGGATATGTGACTCCAAGGTCAATCGTTTCCTTCCAGGGTTTGCCAATTTATCTGATTTCATTGGAAACGGTTCCAATCAATTGGCAATCCTGTCCTATTTCTCGCAAAATTTGAGTTACAACATTTCATAATTTGTTGATATTTAAAAATGCTGCAAAAATTTGTCCATATATGTATATCTCTATTATGATTGTAATGTTTGATGATCGATGTTTGCGATTGGCCTTGACTAATACTCGAATAAACAATGTTGACACTAGATGTCGTGTTAGTAAAAATGGATGTATACCTGTATAAATAAATTAATAGATTTATATTTGAAAGAAATTGATTTCAATCATAAAATATATGTACATACATACATACATATTTTGTTAGTTCGAATTTCTATAATGTGAAGCTTCGCTTTAAAGTGAATCCAGTGTTTATTTCTTCAAACAAAAGTTGCAAACAAATTGGAATATTCAAGCGTCGTACAAAACAAGCACAAAGCGTCACGTATTTCCTGTTCCAAAGTTATCTTCTCACGTTCGTATATATTTCAAATGCAACTTTAGACGAATAGGGTCCAAAAGATTCGTACACATTCTCCTTTTATCCTTATCGATGCTACTTTTTAAGATTTCAAATGCGTTGCATAGTATAAACGACATTGTAACAGAACAAAGCACGCAAAAAAGACATCTGTTTCAAATTTGATTGTTCAAAAATATTAAACAAGGCAACAGAACACTTTTGCAAGTTTCAGTTTGTATTTTTAAGACCAATGGAAATGTTATTCACGCGAAGTAATATGCATTCTAGAAAGTTTTCTAGCTTATATCAACGATTGTTATATTCTGTAAATTAAACTTTTTTAAAACGTGATAATTTCAAAAGCAATTCTATGTATATCTTTATGAGAGCTAAATTCATTTATTTGCTAATGCAATTTTTTTCTAAAAAATATATACTTTCTTATTATATTTTACTGAAAATGTTTATAAATTTTCCGGTTGGGGGATTTTTCCACACAAAGTGATCTCGCAGACGTCATTAAAATTTCGATCACGGAACATCTGGCGCCCAAATATTCCATCCACCAAGAGCTACCTATGCAAACTATCATACTAATGATAACGAGTGTCAGATATTCCGTATTCGTGATTTATTTTACATTTTTTTCCTTTGATATGTATGTATGTATACAACAGGATATTTTAATTTACGCAAATATATATGTACGTTAAAAAATACATATAAAATATTCGTATAATATTATATAGAACATAAACAACATTAGCAAATTTAATGTATAGTATTATAATATATATGTAATACAATTTTTCGTAAGAAGAATTACGCAAATCCCTCGAGATTTCAATTGAATCTCTTTAAAGTTTAAATCTATGAAAGTGCAAATTAAAAAACGGGAAAAGTTTATTCTTTTATACGTCTAGATTTCCCTAGAGATTCGTCTTGTCGTCGAATTAATTAAAATCTTGAGAAATTCTAATTTTATAGTGATAAATCAACCGTATTTCTGAAGCTGTGTGGTATCTTCATTTTACCAACGCGAAATTGATATGTCAATGATATAATCACGAACGAAAATAAACACAGACAGATAACATATTATTTAAACTGAAATTAATTGATCACATTTAGAGAATCCAACATGCTGGGTCATGCACGACCCCAGTTCGCATAATTTAATCGGATTTGCAAATATGCATACGTTCAAACGGGCTGGAATTAACATAGCGTAATTGATTCAGGAACTCAAATCTAGTCTGGATTTAGGAGATCGAGATTGTTTAGGACGGACGCGGGTTAATTTCTTCTGAAATATTTGAACGATAAACACTAGCGTGGTATTTCTGAACATGCTCAATAGAGTGAGTGGCTTATGGTAAGGTTTGGTTAGAAAAATGGTATTCCATTTTTTTGCGCCTATAAAAATAATAATTAAACTGAAACTGGTATTTACTTATAAATGTAATAAAAATCAAAACATTAACGGTTTATGATGATTAGTGATTAATAAACATACGTATTAATTTATAATTTGCTTGATATTTCCTCTCAAGTTCTGCTTCTTGGTAGTGGTGTAATATATCATATGTATGTATGTATGTAGGTACATACTTAAGATCATATAATTCTTATTATAAAGTAACATAGTTTGAAATCAAATATGTATGGTTTATAAAACTCTTGAATAATTGAAACAATACTTGTGATTACAGTAGATTTAAAGAGTTGAGTGTATTAAATTTCAGTGATTTTTTTCTGATGTATTCATAACAAATTAGTGGGATATTCGTGTAAGAGTCCAATCAAGAAAATTAATCATCGCATTTCACAAAAAGAGATGAAAGCATTTCGTACTTGTCCGCAATGTGCGGTTCATATGAAAAAAGTGGGTCGATTCGCTTATTTTTTCCTCCGTTCTTTCGCAATAAACAAACCGGGAAACGACGCCGGATTAACCGCACTAAATATTTGATGAAGCCTCGGCGAAGGCTTTTTGGCTCGAATTCGCAATCATTCTTTGTGCGAGAAAGCTCAAGAGAGGGAGAGAGACCCACATCTATTCCGAATGCAAATTTATCCCGAAAACCCCTTGGCGACGCCGGTCAGACAATAAAAGGCGTCCACCAACCGTCATTATTAGAATTATTCGATCGTCAAATACCTTCGCAGATAATGTGCCGGAATGCTACTGAGGTAATGTGACTGATAACTATGTACTTGTGCACTTCCGATGTACATAAACGATGTGAAATTTTCTGTATGATATTACATATACGGGTGGTTAACGGGAAATGGACATTTTTGTAATGAGTTGGAGAGAAGAGGAACATGTGGTAATAGTTGTTCAACTCTTCACTCTATGTCATTTAGTCGTTAATTATAAATATAACCAGAGCTTCAAAGAGGAACCAACAGGGAAAATGTATGGTTCCAGCAAGTATTGCCCATACAGTCAGAGCTTATCTCGTTGTAATTCGAGCGTTGTTTCACGCTTTGATTATGTCCTATGGCCTGCCCATTCATCTTATCTTACCATGTGTGATTTTTTATTTGTGGAGCTATCTTAAAGCACACGTGTAAGAAGGAAAATCACTCACACTGGAAGAACTGAATACTGCAATAAAAGATCAAATCGAACAAATGGAAACACTGGGAAGAGTAGGGGCGAATTTCCAAAACCAAAATTTTTGCACATATATGTACATTTCAAAATGGCAAACTTTTTACCTTTATTTTACAATCAATAAATAATTTTTACAAAAACAAATTGAGCAAGTACTGTTTAATTTATGACCATCCGTTTTATGTGGACCACCCGTAAATATTATATATACATATGTATAATACGAATCAACAAGGTGAATGATTAAAATCAATTTATCTAACGAAAAATGTGAGCAATTTTAGAATATTGATTTAAGGGCATTTCATTGCACGACTACATATTTCATATAATTTATTGTTTTGTTGATGAAAGAAGTCTAGAAAGAAACCTTTCAATAAATTTCATTAAAAAAGATATATGTACATATACATATTTATATGTACATATGATTCAAAAAATCATTGCTCCAAATATTTGAACAACAGTTTCAATATACATTTCGAAAAGTACAGTCATCATAAAAATTCAAGATTAATATTGTGGTTAATGAATATTTGCGATATCCCATTGTCATTGAGATATCCCAGCGATAAAAAGCAACCGCGATAAAATGGTCATGTGATCAAATGTCTGGACACGAAAATTTCCGTTAATGACTCAACCCCGTCAATTTATGATTACGAATATTTAATAATAATTTAGTATTTAAAATTATTAAATACTCAACTCAACAATATAAAGTTCTCACTTTTATGTAGTATGCATGTACATATATGTACATATACATGCATACTACATGTATTCGAATGTAAAAAACATTTCAATGTGTTTGAAATTCTACAATATTACGAACATAGTCGATACAATTTGCTAGAGGGAATATTTTAAAAAGCTATATTAATCACGTAGAACGTCATATTTTTCTTCATCCGAAGATCTTCATTAGTCTATGCCAGAGGGGAACTTTCCAAAAAGGTGTTCGCGGCCCCTGTTGTTCAGTTAACCAAATTGCTTCTTGTTTTATCCCGTAATTACGTTCGACCTACCGCCGACTTTTTCCCCTTCGTCCTCAAAAACCTATCCCGTTCTTTTATAATCGGAACACCTCCGTTCCCCATTACCGCAGGAAACAGATTAAAAAAAAAAAGAAACAAGGCGCAGAAAGGCGAAAGCCTACAAATTAGTTTGGACACGGTTTGGAAGCGAGCGCCTCCTTGTATATTAATAAGTCAACGCTGCTTTATAACCGCGAACTTGGGAAGCTTTTCGATTCGAATGACAAAGCGAAATATTGTTCGGTTCAGGAGCACGACCACAAATTTATATTTGAACGAGAAGGATGGAACGGGATGTTAAGTTCTCAATTCCAAAATAAATAGAAGAATTTATACAATACAAATTTGTCTTATATTATAATAAAGAGAAATGGCTTTTTAACAAAACACCATTTATAATACGTACGGATATATGTATGTATATAAAATTAAATATTCTTTGTCTTGTCCATATATTACAAGTCTTTTCAATAAAAGTTCGTACATATATATTTTCCAACATAGCTCAAGGTGGCAACTGCACGCAAACAACAGTACGAAAAATATTCTTTAATACATTCTATATATATGGACACATTCACAAGTTCCGTAATGTCTATGTGACGTATCAGAAAAAGCAAAAACCGATACGATATTTTCATATCTATTCATATATTCAGCTTTTTTTACAAGGCATCTTACGCTTCAATTCACCATCTTCGAGAAGGATTGTTGCCATTTTCGAATACTTCTTTGAAGTATTAAATGGAATTATTGACAACTCTTCAATTTTACCGAAGCTTAAATTTTGGGCTTCTGAATGTGGTAGAGCTTTGTGTTATCGTCGATTTTTTCAACCTATTGTTGAGAAAACGTCTGCTTTTGGCAACTCGTCTCTCGTAGAGGCTGTCCGGTTCCTTAATGTGATAGGTGAGTATTTGGACATGTTTGATTGTCGTGTTGATGAACTGGTCAGTTTCATGAGATTCAATAAAGTCTTTATTTTTTGTTGTTGTTTCTTTTTTTTGTACCATTGGGGTTACCTGTCAGGTCACACCGGTCATTAATTTGTTATTATTATTATTTGTTCATTTTTAATGTATTTATTAAAATAATAAAATATTATACAACAGAACATGCCACCGAAACGTATCAAGCAGAACCAGTTTTATTTGACCACTGTAGAAATATTCACACATGACGTGACGTAATAGTGGCGAGTGCACCCATACCAACGAAAGTGCTGCCGAATGTGCATATGAATATTTTCGGAAACGTAGTTTTGTAACATTGACCGGATGATACGACGCAAGCGATCTTGCGTAGTATCGTCGCACTCTGTAATATATAGGTTTTTCATTCCAAATTGACCCATTTTCATTTCAAATTGACACTTTTTAATTTCAAATGAAATGAAAAAGGGTAAATTTGAAATGAATAAAGGTCAAATTGAAATGAAAAAGGGTCAATTTGGAATGAAAAACTTATATATACATATAAACTGAATTTTCCTTGCACTCGTCTAAAACAAGTATGAACGTGCCGAAAACGGGAGGTGCTGTATAGTATTTATTTATTTTTTACATATGTACCAGAAAGGCCAATGTAACCCCAATGCGCCTTCCTGGCCAATTACAAACATTGCAGCATTTTTTTTATTATACGAGTCGCTTAATTACGAGACACTGAAAAACTTGCAAATTAACGAGACATCTAACAGACATTAACATATATACATACATTTTATTGTACATCAATCTCAAATAGTGGTGACATAGTAGATAGGAAGGATGTTTAGCCAATTTTACCGGGAACCGTTTCAACAATGAAATCAGAGGAAATTGGCAAACTCTGATAGGAAACGATCGATTTGGAGTCAATTTTTTTTGGACAAATCTAGGTCTGACCAGCAGCACTACAGATATACTCAGAAAAATACTTTTCAATCGAGGTCAGCTCATGGGATCGAACCCGGCGCCTCTCGACTGCTGCTGGCTAAATAGTATGAATAGAAGTAGTCTATTCCGTGCAGTGTTGTGCTTGACGTGCAATGCTTGATAATATAAACAGACTTTAATAATTCCTATACATCATATAAATTTTGTTAAATATTTTGTAACTTTTTTAAATAATTCAGAGCGGTGAGATTAAAAGAAATTGATATTTGACTAAAATAAACTGGAAAGATATATAAAGACGTTTCATATAAAATGTTTGATAGAGAAATCATTATTTTTTTTCATGTCTAAAATTTCCATTATTTAGCCATAAAAAAATTTCGTTTTCTTTTTCAATTTAGACCCGACCGGGAAAAGCACCCACCGGAGAAAAGTCATCGTCGTTGCATTAGGGGTTTTCCTTGTTTCGAAGCACACGATCGAGGCATATCATTACGACCTCAGACGCTTCGAGAGCGTCGATAGCGTCTGACAACACTGGTAATTTGGAGACAAGGGGACTTCCGGCCAACAGTACAACAACGACAAAATCACATTTCGGACCACTCCTCCACCCAACCACCCACCGACATAGACCACTCGACGGGGCTATCGATCGCTCGTCAGACGGGAAATTCGAACTCGTGTTTTGAACCGTGTTCGTGTACGAGTGTGTGTACGAGTGTGTACATATTTGCACGAAGCTTCCATGAAATTACCCGACAAGTGCACACGTCAAAAACTCTCATTTCTACGGAGCGCTGAAAAGTTTTCGCGGTTTGTGCCGCTCGGCTGACCCATTTATGCGCGGCAGCCAAAGTGAAAACGAATCTTTAGAATACTTATTTCTATGTATACGCAAAATTGAACGCTCACTTGATATTTTAATTTGATGTGAAATTAAAGCTTTGTCTCGTGACCGAACGCGGAAATTTCTACTTTGTTCCATGTACAATACAGATACGAGTGTACAGAGGTTTTGGCTTTGTCTTTATGATTTCCATTGCGGTTAAACTGGCGACACAATGTCGAGTGAAAATCATGCAAATTCTAGATGCAAGTCTCATATAAGAGGGTTTGAGTGTATGTACGTGTACTTGTCACGGAATGTTATTACGGAAATGCAAAGTCAAGAGTTATACTTGGAATCGATTAGAATGGGTGGTTCATGAATTTCAATTTAATTAAATGAAAATCTTATTTTAAATTTGCATTCAATACCGGATAAATCAATTACAGGTACGAGAGATTATTTAAAATGAAATATGGGTTTGGAAATTGGCCTGCATAAATTAAATAAAACAAAGTCTACAAATCAATTCATTGACATACGCTTTCATGTATTATCGAATATTTTAAAAGCTTACACATTATGTACACTGACATGTACATACATATATGGTGTATGAACAATGACCGTTTTGAAAAACTATTTAATTATTTTTACATATTATTTTTTTAAAGTACGTGATTTATAGTTTAAACCAGTTAAGCCAGCAGCCGTAAGGTTGTCGGGTTCAATCCCGTGGGTTGATCTCGATTGAAAATAATTTACTCCGAGTGTTTCTACAGTACTACTGGTCAGACTTGGATATTTGATACTCCAAGTTGATCGTATTTATCTGATATCGCTAATTTATCTGATTTCATTGTCCAAACGGTTCTTCATTAAATCGGCAAAAACCATACTAGCACGATGTCACCACCATTTTACCATCAAATTGAAAAAAAGGCTTTCTTTGAACTTTCTTTGAAAAATTCATATTCAACATCATAACAATACTAATTATAAAATATTAAAATTTATGAGGAGCGCAGGAAGTTGATTATCAAATATCAACGACTCACGAATAAAACTTTTCAAATAATAAATTGTCGTCGGTGCAAATGGTTACTTGGAATTGAACATATTTTAATAGAATCCTGCGAAACGAAATATTGGAGCTATAAAATTTGTAATAAATTATCCATATCGATTGAAAGATACATACATAGTTTCTAAGTGTAATGTTATTTAAAATATATTCGACTTTAACATGTTCTTTTTGCAAATTTCATTGTATTCATTTTTATTAATATTATTATATATTAAAGATAAAACTTGCCTTTTTTAAATAAAAAATTGACAATTTAATTTAATGTTTTTTTCTTAATATACATTTATATTTTTTCAACAAATACCTTTTATAAAATTTATCATTTAAAAAAATTAAGAGGGGCGCTGAAAATCAATCTGCCCAGGGGGCCACTTTATACTCGGGGGTGGATACTTGGATATATTTTTTTATTTTTATACAGGTATAAACCCATTTTTTAATAACACGACATCTATTGTCAACATTATACAGTACGTAAGTAAGGCCAATTACAAACATTGATCTTCAAACATTACAATCATCATAGATACGTATATGCACAATTTTTTGTAGCATTTTAAAATATGAGACGATAAGATATGATATGATACATTCTAGAAAAGTATGTAAATAGATTAATTTTATACATACATACATACATTAACATCATGTCTATAGTTCCATTTATAGTGAAGGTGAAATCCATTTCCGGATAAAATCTCTCGAAAATCTATAATGAACAGCGGTGAATGGACAGCACAAAAAAAAAACAAATCGGACGAAGCTATCGATTATACGTAGCTTGCCTTTTTAATGTTAAGTTTTGTTTAAAACTTTTTGGTGTAAGTTTAGAAATACGTATGTGTATATCGACCTGTATGTATATATACATACATGTATGCTACGTTTATTGAGAGCTTGCGTAGAAGTGTCAGGCAAGGATACAAAAAGAAGAATGGAGCTAATTGGCTATGTTAGTCTAAAAAGGGGTAACTAAGTTAGAACAATCTGTTTGAAGCTTGAACCAGCAAAAAGTCAACCGACACGAAAATAAGATAGATAAAAACGATATCAAAAGTACAACAAAGCGTGTATTACTAGTATGTTGACTGTATTCAAAACAATTTCATCGACACAAAATAGTATTGTGACGAAATTCAAATTCAACATCATACATATTCATTAGTGTCATTGTTGGTGAAAATTCCAATTGTTTTGTATCGACATGGCAGCAAAAAAACAAATAAAAATAAACACCTGGCGTTGGCTATTCGCGAATACATACATACATACTACATGTATTCACGATTTATCGTCGGTGGGGTAGTCCTATATTATCCCTCGAATGAATAGGGCTCGTTTGCTCTCACCGACGTGTTATTAGTTTATGTATCGACCCTTGTATGTGCCCAGCGCATAATTTCAGATGTCCCCCGTTGGCTTTATCTCAACGATTGTTTTGCAACGTTTCGTTGTTGTTTATTAGCGCGCTATCCGGGCAGAATGTAGGCGCGTAAAACGGATGATAAGATCGCGGGAATGCGTCACCGATATAATGTGGATCTGTATGGTATATATGTATGTACATATATATATAAAAGACGAGCCTCGTGTAATGTATTGAAATTATTCGTATAGATGCTGATTTTTCATATGTACCTACATATATATGTGTGCACAATAACGATATCGTAATTTGGCGCGCCCACTTTATGTTCCCGTTCGATCTCGTGGACCAGTTAGGACGTGTGCGTTATCTATGTATCTATACTAGGTGTCTATGTTGTAAAGTTAAGATCTATGGCAAATTCGGAAAGATCACACAAATAAAATTAATGATATTTAGGCAAATAGAAAATGATACCTGCAACCGGCGTTTTGTTAGTGAGGTTTTCCCGAGAAAAATGAAATAATCTTTGGTAAATTTGTTTTTGATAAATAAGATACATACATATATGTTTTGAAATAATTGGCAATGTATGATTTTGAAAAAAAATTCAAGTTAAATACTAGGATCTTTTTGGGCTTATGTTGGAGATCTGGATTAAGAATGTTCATTTGTTCTGTAGTTTAATTATTTCTATACAACTCTAATGACCATGAATAAATTAAGATAAATTGAACCCAATGAGCATGATATGTAAACAAAATCAGATAAAAAGGTATTATAATAGTGTGGAATAAATAGTTAAAATGGAAGAATTTGTAAGTGAAACATGCACAGTTTTCTATTTATTATAATAAAATAGAAATATTGAAAAAATGTGCACGTGTTTCATGTAATTTTGAGTTCTATTTTAAATTTTAAACTTGAGATAAAAAGGTTATAAGAAGCTTCCATATTGACTTTAAAATTAATTCAAAATAAATTTTATGGGTTGAGAATTATATATAATTATGTACTATAATATAATGAAAGTAAAGAGGGCGGATCACATATCTATTATAGAAGAACGGACATATAGATGGACGAAATAAGTGCTCGAATGGTATCCGAGAGAATGTAAAAGGGTGCGAGGATGTCCGGAGGGAAGATGTGGTAAAAAAAGTGCGGTATAGATGGATGAGAGTTGCCCAAAACAGAGACGAACGGAAGCATGTTGGAGAGGCCTTCATTCAGCAGTGAATGGTAAATTGCTGATAACGGTGATGATGATATAAAATAATAATACAACGAGAATCGGCAAAATGTTACGCCAATATGGCACGTATATATTTCAGTTCCGTAAATACATTAGTGACATGCATTTCCGGTTCAGGTTGCAAATACCGAGCGATCGTATTTGTACATATACAGAGCGAGCATATGTAAGTGATAACCAGTCATCGCATCAACGCAATTGGAATGTGCGAAATTCAGCAATTAGATTATTGATATTTCCGTCAAAATGTAGATACACATTAGCGTAGAGGGGAAAATGATGGAAAACTAATTGGGGAAAATGTGAAGAGATCGCACGTTAGCAGTCAGGTTTCTCATGTCGAATTGTGTTACTAACACGCACTAATGGACCATATTCGGTTACTTGGTCGTTGTATAGGAAACCGAACTTGCTTCGAGTCCCTATACAACGAAAATAGAAGAATCAAAGTTTGTTGGTTAGAGTGTTGATTATTTATAATTCCAATTAGACGAGAAAGCATTGAGCGGTTGTCGAGTGGTGAATATTAAATGCGAAAATGCACATAAAATTTTACATGCAGTCGCATACATACAAAAGCTCTCCACCTAATCTGGGGGGAAAGCTTTGAAAGCCGCAGTTTGGATTATCTATAGTGCATATTTATGCACTCGGTCGAAGCTCTAACGTGCTAGTGGGTTTCCCGTGAAAAAAACAAGAAAACAACGAGCTGTAGTGATTAAATTAAGCTTTAAAACTAGATTGCGAAGTTGGTTGAAAAAATAATAAATGAATTTGGCAACAAAATCAATACAATTCAATTATATACATAAAGGATGATACACGGTATTCATCAATCAAATTTTCAGCACGTTCCGCAAAATTTCTAAATGGTGAGAGCCAAAATTTGACACACGATAAAGCTGATATCTCTTATATTTTCTGTAAATTCTGATAATTATTATAGCTTTATGTAAATGTATGTGTGTATTATTAATAACTTTTGGAGTATTTTTACTTTATCTATGTGCGTAGTAACAATAGAGTTTTGTGATCATGCGAAAATTCGAACTCGAGATTATGTCTGATTCAAACTCGGAATCGATCACTAATCATATTTTCATGGTCTAGAAAAAAATGACTGTGTGTGTGTGTAATTTGGAGATTTTTTGAACACCGTTAGTCCTATTAAACTGAAGCCTGGAATGAGTTACTGAAATGCTTATCGACACGACGTAAATTAATTTTAAATATTTATGTTAACCGAAAGTAGTACCTCCCTTTATAGGTGTCCTCTGTTTTAAAGTTTTTGGAATCAATAATTTCCTAAACCACCCACATAAAAAAATGAATACAGATTTTCATGAAATAAAATATTAAATTTTATAAAGGGTAAAGTAATCAAACTAATTAGTTGACCGTTGATTAATTCGTATGCAAAAAATTGTACAACGTAAATAACCTTTAAATTCAAATATCTATTTAAGAGCTTGTGTTAGACTATATAAATATTTGGAAAATAAAAACTTCGTAAATATTAAGAAAATCTAAAAATTAGACAAAATTTATATTAGAAAGTGGTTTTTGTTCAAACTAAATATGTATATACTATCATATTTAATATTTGGGAAAGGTGGCATAGCTGATGGACTCAATTTTATATTTTCGGGTTGCTCCTGAAAGTTACCTATGGTATTAAATTTGTACATAAATAAATTAATTAACTGATTAATGCTTAAAATCATATTCAAATAGAGGTGGCATAGTGGGTAGGATGGTTTTTGTCAATTTAAAGGGGAACCGTTTCAACACTGAAATCATATAATTTGGCAAACTCTGATAGGGAACGATCGACATGGAGTCACAAATAGCCAAATCTGACCAGCAGCACTGCAAAAATACTTCGAATAAATTTTTTTCAATTGAGGTCAACCCATGGATTGAAACCGAAAACCTCTCGGTGGTTTACATTAACGCAACAACCAAGCTATGCTGCTGGCTATATTAAATGATTTGGTTATGAGTTGGTGACAAATTAATTACCCGATTATACATGGTCGAAGGAACATAGGGAAGAAACAAATTTCCCACAAAACAAAATTACTAAAATTCGTTCAGCAACAGGCTGTAATGTTATGAAAGTTGTACTTCTTGCCAAGTACAGAGACAATTTAAGAATAATCACCAGTACTTTTTCCTTTCACCCAACAACCAAGTTAAAATTTATCACTGCTTTAAAACTAAATTATACTCGAGTTCCAAAATATTCCTATTAATTCTCAGTGATTACCGACTGGCGATGATGTGAACACGTGTAAATTGAAATAATTTTTCAATATGCAAACGATGAAGTTCGTTCAAAGCGAATATAAATTGAAATTTCGCCTAGCGAAAAAAAAGATAGCAAAAACGGAAATTAATACAAGAGTCCCGTAAAATAGATTAAATGTAACTGTGAAATGTGGAGCGTACATAGTGGTCGTAGATGAGGTCCCACAGGAGTGGTTAATTCTGGTTTTGGTTATCTGTAGTCACTGAGTAATTGAGATGGAGCGTGATGATAAACTTGATATTATATGTAGTAGAGAATAAATGTATCAAAAAAATCTACATTACAAAGGAAATAAAAAAAATTAAAAATTATACAATTTTTTGCAAATTTTGCAGGACGTCATTAAAATAATTCACTTGGAAACGTGGTAGTATTATTATAATTTCACCGAAAAACGAAAAAAAAATATAATATATAGTTTTTTTATCAAAATCACCGGTGGCAATCTCACGGTAAGCGTATTTATTTATCTGTAAATGTATGTATTTATCGTCTTCAACGCTCTATGAAATGTCAAGTTTCCATTGAAATAAATTCTACGTTAAATTGAATGTACGACGACGAATCTTTAGGCTTTTAAAGATATGAATTTGCATATAAAAGGATATATCCATTAATAATGTAAATATCGAGAGCGCCTATTCAACGACACAATAAATATTCACAATGCGGGGATGAGTTTATAAAATGATATATTATATAACATTACATGATATGCGACAAAACGTTGTGAAATATTTTATAGCATTAAACGTTAAATGAAAACGTACATATACATATGTATGTATCTATAAATGACTATATATACTAGTTTGTGGTGATAAATTCACACTACCAATATAATGTGTTACACATTGATATAATATACGAACATTAATGCGTAACACTTAACGTAGTAATGTGTAAGAAATTCAATTTTATAACTTGGATTTCTGCGTTTTATCATCAATTTAGGAGTTTGAAAAGTAATTTCTGTTCATATTCAAACGTCAGATTTAATTGTGTAACTTTAGAATGTGATACTAACACAAAAGCGCGCCTAGTATATGTACATATGTACATGCTGGTATGCTGCTACGTACAGACGGAGCGAAAAATGCAAGTTTTGGATTTTCATTGATGGATCTAGTAGAAAACTTTCTTCGAATCAAGAGAACGTTAAGTAAAAATTTTCATTGATTTTTAATTTCAAATTTTAATGATTCTAAGTCGCCGTTAGCTCGAAAGTCCTCATACAAATTGCGCTGCGCTCACAATGGGTGTTTGTATAGGTGATACATACGTTTCCTTAAGAAAATCTTCACTTTTTTCATGTTCCCGTGAATTATTTTGAAAGTAAAAGTCGTTGCGAGCTTCATTGTGTACCTTACGAATTTTATGAAATATTAGGTGGCCAAAATTACCTATGTATTTTGACGCATGAAAAATGACCTATGAATACGAAAAAAATGACGATTTTCTGAAAACAAAACGTTTCCCCACATTGTGAGGGCAGCTCGCTTTTAATGGGGACTTTTAGGTGAAATTTTTGAATTCTCGTATATCAGTCAAAACTTATCATAATCGACCAAATTAAATCGACCATTTTTTTTTAAATAATGAAGCTTTTTGCAAATTGAAACTTTTTTTAAAAAAGAGATACATATATGTAATATATGAAAAAAACTTTATTTTAAAAAAAAATTGTCGCTTGAAAGACATTGGACAAGGACATTGTTTAAATTCGATGATTTTTTTTATTTAACGTTCCTTTCATACGACGAAAATCCAAATAAATATTATAGTAATTAGAAAAAAGTTTTCAAATAAGTGTATATTATAGTTGAGTATATATCTATACGGTTTTATTGTAAATTTCTTATACTGACATGAAATTTTAAATTCATTAACCAACTCTATCTGTTAAGTTTGATAATATTCAAAATACGTTTTTCAATTTTTTTAAAGTATTTTGATGGAAAAGCTATAATGAATATTGAAATAATAGGAAAAATCGAATTTTATATGGTGCATAATAATTTATTTCTGAATGCATGCACATTAGATGTATTTTTTGATTTTTAGATGATTTTTATTATTTTATTTTATTTTATTAATTGAAAAATCAACAGACAGGATGTACAGAGATAGGTATAAAAAAAAACAAAAAGTAAATAAATAATATATGTAACATCCGAGTCCAATAATAGATTTTTACAAAAATGAAAAAGATAAATATAAGGAAAACAAATTAAAAAGTAAAGAATAAAGGCATGACAAAATATGTAGTACATTGCATAATTAAACTATAGTATTAAAATATTTGGAAAAGGTTATAAGATAGAATATAAGAAGAAATTGAAATTTACAAATATAAAAAACAAATGAAAAAGGTAAATACAAAATAAACAAATGAAAAGGAAAAGAATGAAAGCTATAATATGATTAAATAGCACATTACATAACTAAACTAAAGTATAAAAATAATGGAAATATTGAAAAAATAGAATAGGAGAAAAAATGAATCAATCGGTCAAGATTCTCTTGATGTTAGACCTGAATTGATGTAGGGAAATACCAAACAGATCAACCTCATTCAGCTCTCCGTTAAACATACGATAAACGCGCTGCAGATAAAAATATTTTTGGGAATTAGTATTGAAAGGATCAAGTGAAAAGAGTGCAACGCGTCTAGAGTATCGAACTGGGATTC
Source organism: Arctopsyche grandis (assembly GCF_051622035.1). Lineage (NCBI taxonomy): Eukaryota > Metazoa > Arthropoda > Insecta > Trichoptera > Hydropsychidae > Arctopsyche > Arctopsyche grandis. The sequence goes on from NC_135366.1 coordinate 10,466,575, forward strand.
TGAAATTAACCTTATTCAGTAAATCAGAACAATCAAGAAAACCATTTATGAGCTTAAAGAAGAATATAGCATCAGAATGTCGTCGCCTGACAGAAAGATTGTTAAAAGAAAGGATTTTTAAAATGTCGGAAACAGTAGAATGGGTATAGGTAGGAAAAAGGTAGCGTAAGGATTTAATAAATTTAAGTTGAACTTTCTCAATACAATTAATATGGGATAAATAAAAAGGTGACCAGATAATTGAGGCAAATTCAAGGTGAGACCTTACAAAGGAAAAATAAAGTAATTTTAGTACATAAGGATCATTAAAGGGTTTTGTTGAGCGGAGTAGGAATCCAAGAGATTTAAATGCTTTGTTGGTAATAAAAGAAATATGTTCAGAGAAATCTAGTTTATTATTGAGTATTACACCAAGATCCTTAATAGAAGATGACGTGTTAAGGATTGAATGATTTAATTGATATTGATTAGTAATAATTGACTTATTTCTAGTGAAATTTAAAATAGAGCATTTTTCTAGATTAATAAAAAGATCATTATTTAAACAATATATAGAGAATCTATCTAGATCTTCTTGTATCTTATGACAATCGTCTATGGTGTATATAGGTTTGTAAATTTTTAAATCATCAGCGTAAAGAAGTATAAAGGAATGTTTGAAGATGTATGAGATATCATTAATATAGAGTAAAAAGAATAAGGGACCTAAATGCGACCCTTGTGGGACACCGGAAGGAATATGTTTAAGTGATGATCTAAAACCATTGAGAATTATGATTTGGTGACGATTTAGTATATACGAAGAGATCCAACGAAATAAATTTCCTCGGATTCCGAGGGACCAAAGTTTATTGAGTAAAAGGTTGTGATTGATTTTATCAAAAGCTTTAGAGAAATCCGTATAAACGACGTCTATTTGGATTCGTTTGTCCATATAAGATGTGAGAGTACTAGTGAAATTAAGCAGGCTAGTCTCTACCGATCTCCCCTTAAAAAAACCATGTTGTTCAGGTATAATGTAGTTTTTGAAATTGGAGAAAAGGAAATTATAGATAATTTTTTCAAAGATTTTACTAATGACAGATAGTTTAGATATAGGACGGTAATTCTCAATAAGATTCTTATCACCTTTTTTAAAAATAGGGGTGATGTAAGATAATTTCCAATAGTCAGGAAATATACCGTTAGACATAGAAAGATTGAAAAGGATTGTTATGGGAAGAGATAATGGGACAGCACATTTAACAAGGAAAAAAGAAGGCAAACCATCACAACCCGCACCAAGATTAACATTGAGAGAGTTGATGTGACTGAGTACAGTAGATAAGTCAAAATGAAAAGTAGATAAGTTACAAGAAGAAGTATCTGTATTAGAGATAGAAAGGTTAATGGTAGAATCACTATTGAAAGTGGAGTCAAAATAGTCAGCAAAAATGGTACAGATTTCAGAACCATGTGAAGCCGACTTATTTCCATAATACATTACGGAAGGATATGAAGAGGAGGTATTTTTTTTTGAATTTATATATGACCAAAATGATTTGGGATTAGTTTTAATATTATTTTGAATAAGAGAAATATAATTTCTAAAGCAGATTAAAGAATATTTTTTAATTCGAGCTCTTAATAGTGAAAAACTTTGATAATCTAAGGGATTTGAATAAATTTTAAATTTTTTATGGAATTTGTTTTTTTCTTTTATTATTTTAATAAGAGACGATGTAAACCAGGGGGGATATTTGGTACGTTTAGATTTAAGAGTAAAAGGGACGTGGCATTCAATAATATTTTGTAAGGTATTTTGTAATATTTATTATTACGAAATTATGTTCACAATACATATATTTTAATAGCTCAGACTGATCTACTGATCATTTTCTATTTTACAATTTTAATTTATCATATTATTCCAATGTTAATGTACAGCATAACAGGAAAAAGAGCTCAAAAACCTATTTACAATTACATTAGATGTATGTAGTACTGGAAAGGTATAAATCGAGTAAGTATTAGTTTAATAAAATGAATGTACAGCACATCGAAACCACGTATTCATATGAATTTTGGCGACAAAATCGTGTCACGTTACTGAAAAAAAAAAAAACAATCTTATAAAGAGGAAGAGCTTTGTTCACAGTGATGTTGTGTGTCGAAGAAAATTGTTTAAGCCACTATCTATGTAAATTCGAACGAGGCTCATTTCAATTTTTCACGAATTTTTCGAATCACACTCTGTTCAAAAATGCGGTCGGCGTACATCCACCTACTACAACCTCTACTGAGAAAAAAATACGAGGGTACAATTCCTTTTAAATGGATCAATATATCGTCGACGGTATCGGATAGACGCGCGTGTAAGCATCGTTTGGGGTATTCGAGTTTTCTATTGGCCGCGGCAGAGCACTGGGATTTCCCAGACAGAGAAACAGGACAGGCAGTGTGAGCAAATAAAATTTTGGACACGGAAGGGGGCACGGTAAATTTCGTCTTAGAGAGAGAAGGAGCTGTTCTTAGATTTGGCAAACGGTTGTTTGTACGGCCGTTTGATTTACATGCTCGACCGCTTGAATTATTGCACGAGTGGAAACAATCTGCGGTACGGGGTGGTTAACCGGTGGATGGGGAAAAAACGGGTGAATGTAAATATGCGAATTGCTGGTGGGAAATCCCTCCACATCTACCCCTCCCCCAAAGTCGACCACCCCGCCTGTCCTCGAAGGAGCGGAAGGGTGTAAGGAATAAAAATGTCTTTGCTTGTAAGTGAGCCCCACTTATTCCGGACGAGATAAAAGCGGATGCTAGCTGTGTTATTTTTTTTATTTATTTTGCTCTGTTTGTAAGCAATCAAAAGATTTAAGTATTCAAATGCATACCAAAAAAAAAATAAAAAAAATAATTGAATAAAAGGCTTGTTTATTCGAATGTGAAAATGTTCGAGTTAAAGGTGAATATTGTACATATTATTTATAAGCTAAAAGTATTATCAAAAAATACTAGGATTGTGACTGAACAATAAAATAATGAGTATGCGATATTTTAACAGTCTTTACAAAATAATTAAGATATTAAAATTTCAACAAATGTTAATCTGTATACAACAAAATATATTTCAGTAACCGATACTAAGTTTCAGTTCGATAGGACTAACGGTGTTCAAAAGATTCACAGACATACACACATATTTTTTCTAGATCATGAAAACGTGATCTGAGTTGGAATCAGTCAAAATCTCGAGTTCGAATTTTCGCATGAAACTTCATCTATTGTTACCACGTACATAGATAAAGTAATAAATTTGTATATGAATAAATGAAAAATTTAATTCCTACTGGAATTTCAGATTTCTTCACAATAATTATTTTTTTCCTAACGATAAAGGAGGAAAATTTATTATTTTTTTTAGGATTTTGAATTGTATGATTGATAGTTCTAATTTATTAAACTTCTATTCCAATGTCCAATCAAATTCCTCCGTAATCGTTAATTATTTAAAATGAATCCCTGTAGTTGGTCATTATTCTTAGTACCCTTAATATCCCATATCTCCCACGGTTCAAAGCTTTTCTTCTTTATTGTTACTTTATTTCATTGTTAATTTATTTTTAGAAACTTTTTTGGTATAAATATTATAAAATGTATGTACGTTGTAATACTGTTTATTTCTGTTTTTTTAAATGTGGTATTGTGCCACTGTGCTTAATATGTTTAATGGTCAAGTTTTAGGAAAAATACAAAAATTACAAAATAAAGCTATGAGAGGTATTTTGAATGTTGGTAGATTAAAAAGTAGTACAAGTATGATAGATGAATTGAGATGGATGAGTATTAGAAATAGTTTAAATCTTAGTACATTGTATTTTGTTTATAAGTTAGATCATAAGTTATAACCTAAGTATAACTTATGATCAGGGGTGTGCTCATGTACAATGCCCTCCCTGAGTGCGTCAGGTCTTCTAAGACCGTGGATGCATTCTTGCGAAGTGCAAGGAGACACCTCTGTGAAGGACAGTGCATATAAATTTATATATAAAATTAGAGTTAAGTAATTAGAATGTATTTTTACTTACTTCTTATTAATTAAATTAGCTAGATGGCTACAATTATATAAATAAATATAATGTATCTCTAATTTCCGGAAGAATGATATAAGAAAGCATTAATTATTTTATAAAATCTAATGGTAAAGTTCATTTTAATTAAAAACAGTTTAAATATAAACACTGGGTATAAAATAGAGGTTCTAATTATTCTAATACATGCTTTAAATTATTAAGATGAAGCTTTAGAAAGGCCAGGATATATTTTAAATTTTAAGAGAATCGCAATCTGGTCCATCACAGAACTAAATGTGTTGCAGATTGAAAATAAAAAGAATAAGTTCGTATAAAAATTCGAATATTCGGATTTGGAACCCCCAATTTGAAATGAAAGAAATTTACAATGACTCAATTATTAAAAGGCTTTCCGAAAAAATATTATGTACATACATATATAGTGTATAATCATAACATAACTTAAACTCAAATTGAGGATGAAAAAACATGTTTTCAACAACTAAACCCAGAGAGCTAAGATAACTAATTATTGTAAGACCATTTTCACAATGATTACCGAAAATGTAAACATTTAAAAATGTACGTATGGTTAGTCAATGGTAATATTATATTTTGAAGATCCATCTCAAGTTTGAATTGCATGTCATATCTACATTCGCCGTATTTTTTTTAACACACTTCGTATAGTTACTGGTTTGGAAAGAAGCTCAAAAGGGGGTGAGAATCCTAGCGAGATATAAAGCGAGATGAGAATAAAGGCGATTTTGGTCCCCTAAAGTCAAATCTACAGAGGTCCGAGATAAGACTTTCCGATTTGTCGAGAATCTTTGGCGAGGGTTCATTTGTGGAAAAAGGGGTTCAATGTTCCGGACGTAGATTAAGAGCACACACACCCTCCGCAATATTTACACTCGGAGGAATAGAGTCGAGGGCGCGTTCAAATTGTAATAAAAATAATTGTGGGCTTCTAAGCTTTTATATTATTTCAATTTTTTCATTGCAAATATTGTCGCTTCCACGCGAAATTGAATCGAACATTGTTATGGTCCTCTATATAATAAAACGGTTTATGTCCGTTATGAAAAGTTTCGATTGTTACGGCAACGAAGGCAATATTCGTGAAGCGATAAAGAACACTTGCGTTTCACGTATTGTTGCTTATTGTGCAAAAATCGGTCAAAAGGATTCTATTATTACATAAACTATACTATATGTACATACTGTGTGTATACGTAGTGTATCGTTAGTCCTTACAACCGCACTAAATATGAAATACGCCTTTAAACGTATTGAAGTCGTATTTTATTTGGAAGATATAGTTGTTGAAATGTGTATCGTCATATATGGATATATTTATTATACATATACGGCGAGAAAACTGTTATATTTTTACATAAATTAGAAATAAATTAAATTATTAAACAGAATATATTTTTACATAAATTATTACGTACATAGACACATTGATAATACATGTCATAACGCAATTTAAAATCATTTAAATAAAATAAATACGTTTAAATAAAATAAAAAAATTGAAATAGAAAACTAATCCTCCTAAGCGTGGTGATATATAAAATCCATTAGCCGAATAAACTCGTATTAGCATTGGAAAAATATGTCTAAAAAATATATTGTTGACTATTAAAATTCGCTAGATAATTAAAGTATTTTAAAACAATAGAAAATCATTATCAATAGGAAAAATATCTGACTGTTGATTACAATACTCACTTTGAGTATAGAACTACTAGATTTTGAGTTAAAAATCGCAAAATCCAAAAAATTGTAAATACTTTCAATTTTCATTCTGTTAACTCAAAAACACATTAGCATAAAAACACGTTAGTACAAAAAACAATTTTTTTAATGGAACGGATACGCGCCGATGTTGGCATTTGAGGTACGTGATAAAGTTTAAGACAAAGTGACAAAGTTTTTTCGAATCTTAGCAATGTGAAAAAACAACCCATGTGAAGATTTTTTAATGTAAAATTATTCCATTTATATGATGAGGTGAATAAAAAAAATTATCTTCCACAGCAGCAGCGGAAAATTGGTAAAATTTAAGATTTTCACAAAATTTTATCAGGGCTGCTGACAATTCAATAATTTTTTTTAGAATATTCTACTATTTTTTATTAATTTTTCATGGTACAAAACATGTTTTCCAACTTAAGCCGCTTCAAAATTCCAAAATTTGCTGTTTTCGATTTATCCAAATTTTGATGTGCAAACGTCGAATTTGACTCTCATTTACCAGTCAAAACTTTATATTTAAATTTCAATAGGTGGCTGCGAATTGCTTATATTTTTAAAGATATTCACAAAATCAAGACAAAAAGCCAGCTACTATTTTTTTTTACATATATACGTATGTATTGCATACAATATTTATATAATAAATCACACGGTAAGAAGCAAAAGATAAATGTATTTTATAATAATTAGAAATAGTTTTTGGTGTAACCGATGTTATTAGTTTCCATGCTGATAAAATTTACTTGCCAATGTCTAAAATTGGATTGAATTTCATTAAATTGCTAACACACAATCAGACATAACTCGAAAGTCAAAACAATGCAAAATGAAATATTTCCACTGTGATTTGGTTTATCGTTGCACAGAACTACAGCGTATATAACTCGCACTCGTGCTCGGCAATAAAACAACGTGCGAGCGTCGAGTTTGAGCGAATTCGCGAGAGCGATACATAAAAGTTTGCAATTTGGAAATGTTTTCCGGTGCGAATAACCACATCTCGTACTCACACAGACGCACGTGAAGAACAATCGAATCGAATCGCAACGACCGTCGTAAACCGGACGGCAATATTTCAGCGGAAACATCGAAAGCTCGCAGAATCCAAGAAATGATAGATGTTATTGTCGATCGGCGGCGAGGTTAGATGGGCAATAGCGATTTTTATAACAGCTAAAAAAAAAGACGATTATCGTTTTCATATTTCACGTGCTTACGGGAAAATGTCTCCAAAAAATTTGATCGATTGTGCACTTTTTACAAAGAAAATCTTTAGTCATTTTTATAAGTATTTCTTTCCAAAGCATAACATTATTTCTTTGATTAATCAATGAATGAAGTTATACCTGTATACCTTATATATTAAGCTGTTTTCTTATGATAAGATGTACATATGTATGTACAAATATATTTTTATGTGTTCATATGTCTTCCTTATGAAATGAAAAATTAACTATCGATATACGTATTATCATCATCTATAGCCATTCACCATCCATTGCTTAATGAAGGCCTCTCCAACACGCTTCCACTCGTCTATATTTTGTGCAATTCTCATCCATCTCACTGAATACATTTTCCTAATTTCGTATACCCATCTTCCATGCGGTCTCCCTATTACCCTTTTGCACTCTCTCGGGTACCATTCTAGCACCTCTTTTGTCCACCTTTCGTCCATTCTTCTAGCGACGAGGCCCGCCCATTGCCAATTCATTTCTTCATTACATATATCCACTATATCCCCTACTCTTGTCATACTACTTACCACGTATTCCGTTTCCTGTCGTTATATATACATATATGTACAATATATTGTAATAGAACGTTCCAAACTTCTTTTAGTATGTATTTTTTATATCTGATTATTCAACAGTACATTTTTGCACCCAATCAATATTGATAGCCTGTGGGTTAGATCAGAAAAAATTGGCAAGTCTAATATGAAACGATCGTCTTGGACTCATAAACATCCAAATCTTACCATCAGTATATTAAAGATTAGCCCGGGATCAAACCCAATAATCTCTTGGTGATATAAACGCAAACACCGAGCTATACTGCTGGCTATATATTTTATTATTATTTTTACATTTTATACCAAAAAGGCCTTACAGGTAAACCCCAATGCGCCTTCCTGACCAATTACAAATAATACAGCATTTAAATTTTTTATACAAGTCGCTGAATTACGAGACACTGACTTAAACTCACAATTGACGAGACATCTACGAATTGTACATAAATTTTATTGTACATTATTCATACTCAAATAGTGGTGACATACATAGTAGGCAGGAAGGATTTTTAGCAATTTTTTAATCGGGAACCGTTTCAACAATGAAATCAGAGAAAATTGGCAAACTCTGATAGGAAACGATCGACCAGGAGTCACAAATATCCAGGTCTGACCAGCAGCATTACATATATACCCAGAAAAAATATTTTCAATCGAGGTCAGCTCATGGGATCGAACCCGGCGCCTCACGTTGTTAAGCAGAAGCTTAACGACCGAGCTATGCTGTTGGCTTAATTTTTATGTAATATTTAAAAGAAAATTTGAAAATAAAATATATAAATAAGAGACACATATTTCAATTTTAAGCTGAATCTGTTTCTACTTAAATATTTTAGTGATGAACTTATATAATTCTTTGAAAAGTTTCTTAAAAATTGATGTTTTAGATCGTTTCAATGAAAAATTTTATGATTTTAATTTATCTCACATAAAATTTTCGATAAGCCCTTTCCGTAATCGGTCACGATTCAATGCTATACGCCACAATACAAATCGATTTTCCCGACGGGATTCACTCGGAAAATCATCGCACGGTGTTTCGAGGGTGGGATTGGTCGGGCAATATTCAAAAAAAGAGTGAATTCCTGTAGGGACTTTTTGTGAGGCATCGTTGTATGCGGTTCGGTTGAAATGGAACGCGTTTGAATTCCTGAAATACTGCCCGGCCGATATTAATGCAACGACGTGTACATATGTATTCGGGTGGGCGAGTTTTCCGGTTTTCGCGGGTAGCGTTACACGTGTCGTTACGAACACGTGTTATGTGGTTGTTCAAAATAACAGGCATAATTTAAATCCGAAATTGAGCATTTGATGTGCCGAATGCATCTAAATACATACATACATTCATACATATGTACATATACAACAAAAATCGTATATCTACATACAGAACTGGTATAAAAAATATTTAGATTAAAGTACATACATTAAAAAGAAACACTCATTATTATTAAATGTGTAAGGCACGATAAAAATATCTAGAAATTAATAGAAGACAAAAAAAACTTTAATTAGGAAAAAGTTGTGTTGCGAGGGGGTTTTATATTCCCGAGCAAATAAAATTTCAAAAAACTGTTTGCTGACGGAAGTCATTTGCTTTGAGCGAGTGTGTATAAAATACGTTATTTTTTTATTAGTTTGGTGGCTAGTTGGAAAAAAATTGCGAGTGCCGTTGCTAAAAATTGCGAGCGTGAAACGAACAAATCAAGTAGAATTTATTATATACTTTCGTCGGAAACGTGTAAGTAAATGTCAGTTTTGAAAATTGCTTTATTTAAATACGCGTTACTAGTCGAGTTTTTAGTTTTATTTATTTTTATTTCCAACTAAAAGTTATATAATGCACGTTATGATTCACTACAGGAATATAAAATGCCGAGAGGAAAATTCTTATTTACTTATTAATAATTCTTTGAGAATGGCTAATGCAGTGTTTATTAACATTATTTAGAGCCATTTTATGCAAAATAAAATTAGCCATGACGTTGTCCGACCTCCAATGGTAGAGGATATCAAATGAAAAGAAAATATATTATGAAATTTAAAAACGTTATGTTAAGTTAAAATAGAAACTTCAATTTATGACGAAAAATAAGACAATCTGAGGCAATTTTAATAGTTTAAAAAGCTAATTTTAGATATTCATCATCAAAAACAGTGCTAATACACACCTTTTCAGAATTTTAGAAGATTTTCAACGTGCTTATATGTATATGTATGTATATATTTTTTTTATTCTACTATATATTTTTTGTTCTACGTATGAACATCTTATATGTTCATACGTAGCTTTTGTTTCCTTGAACGGTTAAAGAATAAAGTCATAAATTTCCTTGTATTAAAAGATAAAAAAAACTCGTCTACATGTTAAACAAGATTAAATTCATTGTGATTAGACGATTTGACCGGTTTTTAAAAAACATAATCATCACTTGTCGCTTGTCAAACGTAATATCATATTTAATATATCTGCATACATATGTGTATTCTTATTTAAATAATCATAAAAATCAAACAAATATAACGGTAACAAAACTCACCAATTACCGTCAATTTTAAGATTACAACCTGAGACGAGTTAGTTGCTTACCTGTAACAAAAAAAAATATTTTTATTAAAAAATGAAGTTTTATATTCAAAAGTATACAAAATACAAATTATATGTAATATATAAAAGCTGGTGCATATTATTGCTATAAAAGCATAATATAGTATACATACACCATATTATACATATTTAGGTACACCTATGTACATGTACACAAGAGCAAGGTATAACATCAGATGCTTAAGTACATATGTAGGTATTAGGAACGGGATGAAAATTAGAAAACTAGAGCACACATACATACATACATTCACATGTGGCTTACAATATATAATTGCACAAATTCTGCAAATGTATACATATCTAGGTTATGCATTGTGAAGATTAGGTGATTGTCCTGGTGTGGTCGCAACAGTAGTCCACATATTATATGTATCTACTTACAAAGGAGTACCACGGATTCGATTTACATACACACCATGACGATAAATCAACCTAGCTACCCTCGAATGGCCAAGATATACCGGATACTTTTCAAACAATTGCATAAAATATATCACTGTCGGCTGGTCGAGTGTGATTGATCACCATGCTGAAGATATTCACATTTTTTTTTGTTGCCCTACAAATTGTTACCCGATATTCGACGATCAAATATGTATTACGGTCACCCACGAACTGGTTTTGTGCGAACATGCGAAACAAGCGTATTTTAGTTGTGGCTACATATGTATATATGTGATTTTTCTTAACGAGATTACTCGGAAATATCAAGACAAGAAGTTAAATTGATTGCCTTTCACGTGAAGGATCAATTATCTATGTATATATATTGTATATACATATATACATGTATATATATGTCGAATGTTTACACATAGGTTGAAATATATGGAATGCTTTTAGTATTGTTAACCATTTCAACATTGTAATTTCATCAATAGTTCGTAGTGAAAAAAAATTTCATTGTGAATACAAGAAAACTGCATACTGAATAAACATGAGTTTCCGGAAAATATCTCGGCTTGAATGCATGCACTATCCCATGGGTTTTTGGTCGAAACTCCAATAAATTTTCTTAGAGTCAATTTATGTATATGTATAGAATACAGTGGGAGGTTTATTATACATACATACATACATATATGAATGTTGTATATTTTTCATTGATTTTTCAGATACGGTTGCCAGTGGAGGGTATACTACTTATATGAAATACAGTAGAAATGTATTGAAAGTTGAATAGAATTTTTCAGGCTAGAGTTAATGTATAAAATAACCGCTGTTCATTAATTTACAATGCAGTTCGTTAACTTTAGAACGAAAAATTCCTAGACTGTGTCACAATCATGTAACACTAAAGAGAAATTTAAATTCTTAATGAACGAAAGCGCCTTTAAAGTAGGTATATTTTTATATTTCCACGTCCATATTTTTTTTTATATTTAGTATTTAAATTTGAGATGCAGATCAGTTTTAAATGTGAAATGTGTAATCAAATCATGTATGCATATTTACTGATTTTAAAATGAACATGAATTTGAAAAAAATCAACAATAATTATGTATAACCTGAATAGAATTTACTATTATATGTATGTAAATAAAAAGCATAATTATATTATTCGTTTAAGAATTTATAATATATATCATATACACATTTGTGCACTTTCAATGCTGTCAGATGATTTTCCAGACATCCCTAATGTTTTCCAGATAATTTACAAAGTTCAGTTGCTAAGCAATTTACGAGGATATGTAACATGTACATATATATAATGCAGTATATATTATGTAGAAAACAGTTACAGTCCACACAGAAGACTTTTCCCAGAAGCAGTTAAATTTTAAATGCATATAATAGTTTATGGGACTTTTTTTCCACACGAGAATCGTACGAGCAAAAATTTCAAGCAAAGAACAGGCGCAGCACGCGAGACGAGACCAACAAAAGTTAAAAAGCGATTCTCGTTCCGGAACGGAGTTTATTTACTTTAAGCTTGTAGACTGTATGTATAAAGAGAGGGAGTTCAAAGGCTCAAACAATACATAGTCGACAAGTCGACCGAAACACTCCTTTTCGCGTCAAATTTGCAGTGGAGTATTTACTTTTACTACGCAAATACGGAACGACGACGTGGAACAAAGCGAGCAGCTCCACGCGAGAAACATTGCCACGTATGACCGCACACGAAACACGCACGAGATTTAAATAATGAAAATTTCATTCCGGAACACACCCGAAATTCATCCTGTATGAGTAAATTGCGTTCTGGAAATTGGAAAGTGCTCATTTTTCCCTTTGAAAAAGTGACGCGCGTGCAGCGAGTGGCACTCGTGGGCCTGCAGCGAACGTCACTTCAACGAAATAAATGACTCATTCAGAGTCTGGTGCTTTTTCAGACACCTTTTCAAAGGCTTCAGCCTGTCGCCGAGGCTTTATTTTCGAGGCTCATTGACGCCACGACGCGACGTTGACGATGAGCAAAAAAGCCATCCACTTTGTATGCGAGTTTATTAATTAGCTCACGTAACTGTATTGTATGGCGATAGAAGCGGTCCGGAGGGGAAATTTATGTATGGAAAGAGACGAAATAATGTAACGCTATAAACAGGGTGTATCGTAAATCTGGCACAAAAACGTTGTCACTCTATTATTGCTTCTTGTCACTTTCTATCTAACGAACCGAACGATAAACCGAGACAGCGGGTCTCCGTCCGCTTATATACATACATACATAAGTACGCTTCAATGTATTTCTTCTTCCCCTTTCTCGTTTTACCACCGTGTCAAATTCTCGATTTTATAATTAAAATATTTGAATCTTCTATTCGCAAATGTTCTATAAATAAATACACTTAAAAGGGGACGGAGAGCTATATTTTCATGTCATGAAATTAAACCAAGAACTAAAAATATCACAATTGCTAAATAAATGAGAGGAATCATGCTGGTATTAATTAAAATGAAGTATCCTTTGTAGTACTTGAAATAAGTAAATGTGTATAGTCATATTTTAATTAAACGGTTAGTTTATTTTGAAAGTTGGATTTCCATTGTAGGTATTAAAACGCATAATTAAATATTTTTTCAAGTCAAAAACATTTGTGACTTTCTGTTATATTTTTAAAGGATGGAAATTTTAATGAAGGCGGTAAAAATAACAATTGACCAAAAATTGAAAAATTCTAATTTAAAATATTTATTTATGAAATGATGGGATCATCAAAAGAACAACAACAAGTGTTGAATTTTATGGGTATGATTCAACGGTGCATCTAAAAAATTACTTTGTTGCTTGGGATGAACCATTTGTGCATTAAATAAATATAAATATATGGATTTAAATATATATTTAAAAGTAATAATTTAAAAAGAATATTTGGATATAAATATATATTTAAAAATCAAAAAGTCAGCAGTTAAAGGTAGAATTGATAAACTTCAACTTCAACTACAAGATATATTGTATATACATATATACATATGTATGTATATGTAGAGTGGGACAACTTGGAACGTTGCTGAACATAGATAGTTATTCTACATACATATGTACATATATCTATGTTGCTGAACCTATATGCGAGATCTTCAATGATCAGCTAATCATTCATTTCGTTCAGTTAATTCATTTTAGGTTGTTTTATATTTTTTCTGTTGTAAAAGTAATTTATTTGATTTTAAAATGCTGACCAAATTAAAAAACAGGATTTGTAATTTTTAAAATGATCAAGTATATTTTTATTTTTTATTTATTTATTAGAGATTTCAAGTCTTCTTGCTTATTTTATTATTTTAGGTGTACAGATATTAAATTAAAGGAACATAAGACTTTTTGTGTGTTCTTTTGTTTTATAATCTAATTATAATTTTTTTCTACTGCTATTTTTATTTTATTTTTTTAATATATAAGAAATTATTTTTAAATTGTATTATTTAAATATTTTTAAATTATATAATATTATTTTTAAGTAAAACAAATGTTATGAAATGCTTTCGACAAATAAGTATTTAAATTGTTCCCGAATTTAATTATTAAAAAAGATCTGTTATTTACAAATAAGGCAATATGAAGTCCTAATTTTGTAGGAAATTGAACCTTGAACTATCACTTTTATGTACTGTTGATGTGCCTTTTATTTGGCAATCATTTTTCCTCACACACTAAAGAAAGTAATAAAGTAGAAAACTTTCGCGGAAGGGATACGCACCACGTGTATTTAACTGCAATATTTTCAGCACAGTATAGCGAACAGTATATTAAATTGAAAAGTCGATAATTTGATATTATAAGGCGGTTCCGAGCATAACGAATGGAAGAAAGCCTACATACACACATATTGAAAAATAAATTTCAATTCCATCCGCAATTCTATTAATATCGCGCTAAATTATTGAGTCACCGATTCCTAAATATACGTCGTGGAAATTCTTCAATTTGATCAATTGTACTGTAAACGTGAAACCGGGGGGAGAGAGAGAGAGCTAATTTAAACCTCGCCAGGCAGCAGAGACGCGGAATTTTAACCCTTAAATGACTGGTGTATTAGTGACGGTTCGTCTGAGCGCAATTATACGTGCGTGTCGCGTGCCAACGCGGTATCGCATAAATTACGCAGCGCCAATTTCACGTCTCGTTCGTTCGAGATTCGATTTACAGACGACGCGTTGTTTTCCCGCTTAGCGAAAATTAACAAGGGATGAAGGGGGGGGGGGGGGGCGAGTGAAACTTTTTTTCAGATTTTCGCCAGCCCGAATATATATCGCGTTGTATGGGGTGTTGGGGAATTTTTAAATGTTTATCTGCGGCGCGTCTGAAAGCGGCCAAGGCAGTTTATCATCATACCGCGTAATGGAATTACCGTGCGAAAAGGAATGTGCTTTTTCAGCTATCTTCCTCTCCTTCTCTCTCTATATATTTCTGGGAAAAAGCGTCTTAGATTTTGCCGAATTTAATTTCACCGGGAGCTTTTTCGCAACTTTCGCTAGCCGACAGAGTGGCGCAGCCAATATGTGATCGCCGTTATTTATCTACATATAAATTTTATTCATTTTAACAATTGTAACACGCAATTAAAAAAAAATAATATTATACAATATTATAATCAAAGTCATAACCATTAACATTAACGCAACCACCAAGTAAATTATATATAATTATATATATATATATATATATATATATATATATATATATATATATATATATATATATATATATATATATATATATATATATATATATATATATCTATATATATATATTATTAACTTGGTGGTTGCGTTAATGTTAACCACCGAGAGGTTGCCGAGCTCGATCCCGTGGGCTGACCTCGATTGAAAATAATTTATTCCGAGTAATTCTGCATTACTGCTGGTTTGACATGGATAATTGTGACTCCATGTCGATCGTTTCTTATCAGAGTTTATTTAATTTCATTGTTGAAACGGTTCCATATCAAATAGGTAAAACCATCCACATACACATTTACCATCTACACATTAACATATATGTACAAGTTTAATACCATGAGTGTCACTCAGGGGAAAAACCCGTAATGGTAGCCGTAATGGTAACAGGGTGGCGCAGCCAATATGTGATCGCCGTTATTTATCTACATATAAATTTTATTCATTTTAACAATTGTAACACGCAATTAAAAAAAAAATACTATTATACAATATTATAATCAAAGTCATAACCATTAACATTAACGCAACCACCAAGTAAATTATATATAATTATATATATATATATATATATATATATATATATATATATATATATTTACTTGGTGGTTGCGTTAATGTTAACCACCGAGAGGTTGCCGAGCTCGATCCCGTGGGCTGACCTCGATTGAAAATAATTTATTCCGAGTAATTCTGCATTACTGCTGGTTTGACATGGATAATTGTGACTCCATGTCGATCGTTTCTTATCAGAGTTTATTTAATTTCATTGTTGAAACGGTTCCATATCAAATAGGTAAAACCATCCACATACACATTTACCATCTACACATTAACATATATGTACAAGTTTAATACCATGAGTGTCACTCAGGGGAAAAACCCGTAATGGTAGCATGGAATTTCCCTTATAGCCACCTTTCCCAAAGTATATTATATAAATACAATATATGAGCGTGGATATTGTGAGTCAGTAAGTTGATTCAATTATCTAAAATAGGTTGAAGTTGATGCTAAAACATAAAAGTTGATACTTTCAGGTTTACTGAGGTTCATGTACATACATATTTATATTTTGTTACTATTCATACATTTTTACCATAGGTGCCATGGTTTTGTACATAAGTACTAAACATTACAACACAGTTAATATTATACAATACAATAACGCCATCTATGGACAAACTGGCACAATCAACAAATTCAATATTTCAACCTCTATAATTGAAAGTGGTATAAGTCCACTTTTCTCCATTTTGAGATATATCTCGCAAAACATTAAATATAATGTTTTGTGTTCAGCAACATTTAAAAATACTGGTGGCTTATAATACGTTTTTTCTGCTTTTTCGATATTCTGGAAATATCGAATCAAAAGAAGTGATAACAATTTGTGAATTAAGTCAAACAGAAATGGTGTTTTTGGAATTGAAAATTGGACTTACGCTACTTTCAAATATAACTGCTCATATGTATGTAAACATGTACTAAGAATTTGCGAGAAACACATACAATTTCGGTAAACATTTGTTTTAATATCAATAAATTTGCTATGCGAGGAATTTGCGAGAAGTAAATTTCAAATTATATTCAAATAAAGGTGATAAATGAGTATGGGTTGCCGAATTATTTTGAGCAATTTCAATGAAATTAGATAAATTGACAAACTCTGATAGAAAACGATAGACCTGGAGTTACCTACATACATATATTCTAGGTTTGGCGAGCGACAACGTGCTAAGGATTGCACCCATGACCCCTCATTTGAAAGCATCATACGCTAACCACTGAGTTATGTACATATGTTGCTGATTGAAAATTAAAAGTTTTCAGAACTTTCAATGTAACGATTGAGCTTTTGAATTATTTTAAACTAAACAATTAATGCACATCTTAAATCACAAATCGTTTGATTTTTTTTCAATGAAATAAGAATATGAGAATATAAGTCGTTTTTTTTAGAAGATTCAAATTGAATTTGGAGTCTAAGAAATCTTGTCTTACAGATTTTATCGAACATGCCGGCCGTCTACTGCGATCACGGACGATTGATTTAATTCGATTTAAAGAATTCAATGGCTGTGAATTAACGAGAAAAGTTTAATATATTATCACTCACGGACATCGTCGTCGCCACGAAAAATATATAAGGTTTTTCCACCTCTCCACTTTCGCAGATTTTTATAAAGCGGAGTGAGCCTTTTGATATTCAAATGATACGATTCGAAATTTCGAACAACTTTTCCTAGGCCGCGCACAAATCCGATTTATTTTAAATAAGAACGTCGTCGTATCGATAGAATATTTTTGCACACACTTAAAATACTGATTCGGTTTCCGCACGTATCTGAATTATTATTGTATGTGAAGCAAACGGAAAAATAGGTCGTCGCGTGTTATTTATTTTTTTCCATCCCCTCACAGATTGATCGATGACTATCATCCGCGTGGGGAGTGTAAGAGTATCGGAAAATTATTTTTCCTCGGATGTCGTTAATAAGCTAGTGCCAGAGGGGGTGGAAATGGGGGGATAGGTCGCTTAAGACGTTCCCAAGAATAGCTAGCGTCCAATTAATCTACAGGGATGAGTGTGTGTAGGGTTTTGTCGAGATCTCAAAGGGTAAACAACTATCTTCATATATCCATAACCAAGCATCTCGATCGGCTTATATTCATATACATACACATGTACATATGTACATATATAAAATATTAAACTACATATTGCTTCTTCGTACGTCTCATTTTATCGCACAATACAAATACGCACGAATCAATGATTATTTCTAAGAAAAAAGTTAATTAAATTCAGATTAAGTAACTCTTACTGTAAATCAAAGATTGTAAATACAATACAAATAGTAAATACATATATTGAACGTATTTTTCTCAGAATCACACACAAATTCATACATAAATGAACGTACATACACCATTGACATTACACAATGCGTTTTTCAGGTAGCATGTCAATTTTTGTAATATCTTTTAATGAGAAAATCTATTTAAGATTGTTAGATATATGTTAAAAATGGGTTATATTCAGATGTAAAACTAGGGACGAAAATAGTTCGCAATGAAATGTTTTAATAGTTAATCAGTCTTATGTAATATTAACACTTTTCTCTAGAGTTTTTCGTCGGTTTTGAGCGCAATTTATATGCATATAATCGTACTCATTTATACATACACGACGAGATTACCTTTATTATATGCTGGTTGCAAAAATCAACACGGACAATTCCGGCTGCTGGAGTTAAAAAAGGGAGTTATTTACGATTAATTAGGGTTAAGATTTAAAAATGAAAAAATCGTACGAGTTTTGCTGTTTTTTTGTACTCCTCAGGATTTTAACGGTGGGTTTTTCGCGCTCTGCGGCGAAATTATGGGAAAGTTTTACTTTCGTCTCGCATAATTTTCCCTCGACGAAAACGTGCCCGTCGCACTCCCGATTTTTGCAGCTTAAACTCTTAAGAATACACAACGAGTTAATACGGGATAAGAGGGTCATAATTTCACGCCATTGTGTTTGCCGAAACGAGACCTTGACGTCGCTACGTTTAATGAAATATTTATTCAAGTCCTTGAAAGATATATGGGGGGACGCGCGTCTTAGACCAGAGATGACAATCGCAACACTTAAATAGCTCGAAATTATGTTTTATTCGGCAATTACGAAGAACACGAAAAATTATGAAAAATAAAATATTGTTAATTTTTTATGTTTCTATCGTTTTTAATTATTGTAATCGTAGGCTTTAACTACTTGTTAGGTTGAAAGGTCACAATAAGCAATAAAAAGTTAGATTTATGATCTACGAAAATTTTTTGGCAAAGACCGCACTTTTACAGATTATATTTTTGGCGATTACACTTGTGTGTTATAACGATGAAATTGATGCGAATTTCGCTCTAACGACACTCATTTGTTAGATTTACGCGCGCTACCGCAATATTTATTTGTCCTATGCGTTATTAATTTTAATGATTTGTTTCAAGTGAGCAAAATAATATATAATATTAACCATCTCATATATATTTGGGTAAAAAATAAATTTAAAAATCGAAATCATTCGTCATACTTCATTAAGTTAAAAGCAGAATAAACCGACTCATTTTAGTATACAAATTTCCAATCAATCACTTGCTAGTATTTAAATGTTGACTTGAATTGGACATCAAAAACAAAAACGTTCGCCTTGGCCAACTTTTGTACAAAAAGGATAATGTATGTATAATACGGGTCGAAAGTAACGGAAACATTTGTTCCAATAAAAACTTTTATACTTTTCTTTAACTGTGCTAAAATATATTAAAACTCATTAATGTGTGTTAGGTACGAGAAATTTCTATCTTTAATGAAAAAATACGTCACTAAAAATGACATTTGATGATGTCATAAGGTACTATTATATGTACATATATAACTTAACTATTAAATAGCAATCTAAATATGTTTAAAAAAAGTCTATATATGTATGTACATACATATCTATTCAATTGGAAACATATTTAAAAATATACATTTGAGCCGTTATATGTATTTGAAAGTGGCGAAAGTCCATTTTTCAGTTCCAAAAACACTATTTCTGTTTGACTAATTCACAATTTTTGATTATTTATTTTCATTCGATATGTTCAAAATCTCGGAAAAGCAGAATAAACGTATTACAGGGCACCAGTGTTTTTAAATATTTTTAAGCGTAAAATATTATATTATTTTATGATTTGCGAGATATTTATAGAAATAAAGAAAAGTGGACTTATGCCACTTTTAATTATAACGGGTCATACGTACATATATCAGAAGTTTCATTACTTAGACTAGAGATTGTAATACTGGAACATTGTACATACATATATTGGCTTACCAGTTTCAAATTAAAAAATTCAATGGCAGCACAGACCAACCAAATCGTAATAAATGCGATCACACGGTTGTATCAATTATGATCCAAACTTTTAAATGATCCACACTTTAAACGAATATAAAAAATAAGGTTTATTAATTACTTGAATGTATTTATATGACAGTAATCACCTCAAATTTATCTTTAATTATTTACGAATCAATCTAGGCTAACGTTTTTAGGAAAAATATATACATATTTATCTAATCCACGTATTTTTTTCATTCACCGGTAAATACCGGTATACCGGTAATATAATTTTTTTAACCGTCCACCGGCTTATAAAATTTGACGGTAAATTGCAATCCCTAGTTAAGACCCACCCAATACATTTCATTTGATTATGTACATATGTATGTATATCTACAGGTTGAAGTTGACTTTTACACAGAGTGAGGTACTATTTAGCATCGTCGAATTAGAAATGCTTAATAGACACGAGATGAATGGGCTTCCTTTCAGGCCATCGAAGGGGTCTTTAGCCGTTCGCGAGCCAGACTTTTGGAAGCTTCTCGCTAATGGAATTCCATTTAATGGATGTTTTCGAGCGAGCGCGTGTCCCGACCGAGAAGCGCGAACCGTATCAATTCATACAACGACAATAAACTTAAAATTACCTCGCGATTTCGAAAATGCGAATACACATTGCTCGAGTTAAATTAACGAGCGCGCAAATGAGCCCGCGATAAATTTCTAAGCGCCTTTTGGCGAATAGTGGCGGGAAATTATTGACTAGTTAATGCGTGGCTCGTATCATGTTAGCCTAGGGGCGGGAAAACGTACGCATTTGACGGCTTGCCTTCAAAATACATATGTATACGTAGTATCTAAAATATGGGTTATAGTGTTTACGTAGGTTTGTTTGTGTCAGCGTATTTACGATACATCAATACTATACTATTATTCTGAACTAGGAGGCTTTACCTACATACATATGTACATATCGATATTAATTTTTTGATTAATTAATACGCCATGTAACTATGTACACACATACATATATTGGTAGCAAATTGAAAAGATGTATGAAAGGCTGTACCTTAAAGATAAGATAAAATTTCACTATTTAGAGATTTAGATAAATGTTAAACTCTATAAAAGATCATTTCCTCTTCCTAAGAGCATCAAAGGAAATGGCATATTTGGCTTTTATAGCGCCAGTGATTTTCAATAGTAGTTTTCTATAAATGTATATGTATATAGTAAAGGCCGAATCCAATTTGTAGCTGCTCCATAACTTACGGAAAAGAGGCTCTACTACGAGAAAATGAAGATGAATTTTTCAGCACATTAAAAACTATTGCTTGAAAATTTCATAAGAATAAGGTTTTGGCAAATACATTACCAGGTGATATCTAATTCATACCAATGGCAGTCAATAAAATTATCTATATATACATCTGCATATGTACACATAAAAATATATGATACATGCAAAAAATACAAATATTCATTTATAAGTAAAATAATAAGGAAGCAGAAAGATTTCTAATATAATATTCGACGTTAATGGTTAGTAATGAGGATGAAATTGCTGAAATACTTTGTAGAATAGAAATAAACCGTAAAATGAGTGTAAACACCTGGGTCTAAACATCAACATAAATAATAAAACAAAATCACCTTCGTTGACAGATTTAAGTTTCTCATAAAGTCCGATGCTTTAATAGACTATGAAGAAGTCAACTGTTAATTTTACCTATGTATATAAGTACCTCGATTTCAAGAGAAGACGGATGCCAATCAGTAGTCCGCAGAAGAATAGGAATGGCGAAAAGGTTAGTCTGACAAATATGTACATATATGGAAAAAAACCACCCTATATATAATGGGAAGAACGAAAATATGCCTGGTGTGATCTTTGGTTATCCCCATTGCATAGGTATGGAGTCAAGACATAGATTATTAAACAGAGAGAAAGGGATGTGTATGCCTTCAAAATTTAGTGTTTGAGGTGGATGTTGTGCATCCGATGAACTGTAAGACGCACGAATATCTCCATCCTCAAAGAGCTGACAGTTTTAGAGAGACTATTTTAAGCATGTAGGAAAAGGATTCTTTCCCACTTTGGCCATATTGACAGGAAGAATGTGGAGAGTCTAGAGAAGCTGGCGGTTACCGGAACAGAAGAGGGAAGGTGAGAGATAGGATGATCTCCCATAAGACGATCAGACCAAGATAAAGAACTAATGGGATCGGGATAAAGAACTAATGGGAGCGTGGCACAAGATCGGGATGATTGGAAGCGGATCGTCCATCGGATTCCAGATGACAGTGTAGAGTGGACATGAATAGGTCTCCAATATTGGAGTAAAATACGCAGTGAGTAGTGGTAGAGTCAACCAGCCAGCTCAGAATGAAGCACGGAACAAATCCGTAGAATATGTATACCCGACCAATGTACTCTCAGCGCAGAGAGATCATTGGTCGATGAGCCGCGAGATCTTATTGGCTGTTGTACGTACATATATAGCTCGCTAATGCGCAGATACCTTTTTGGCGCGAACGCGCGATCAGCTGCTTAGCGCTAGTAAATCAGTGGTAGACGAGCATAAATGACTTTATCTTTACGTTATAATGGCGATGAACAAACGAGGAAGAAGTATAATATAATTTAATGATATTTCAAATATTACGTGCTACTTATATACTGTATTGTATGTATTATACACTGTTGTTTTCGGCAAATATTACGTGCTAATTACATATATACTGTATTGTATGTATTATACACTGTTGCCGAAATACTATTTAAAATAAAGTTTTCGGTTAGGTAAGTACGTCTCTGCACAGACCGAAGCGCCGAGACGACTCTGAGCGAGATCTCTATCTGCAAATTGGAATCTTTTGACTGTGTCGTTTCAATTTTGAGCTCGTTCGTTAGTTTGGAAAATGTTGTTTCGGTTAATTAAATTATTTTCGCTCCATACATTTGATTTAATTAGCATTCGGCATAGTAGGCGTTAACGAGCGGCGATTAATCATTATAATGCGATAATAGAACCACGTTGAATCGCATGATAATAAATTCATATGACGTCTGTTACATACGTAATATAAAATCACACCTACATAAATAGAGTCTCTCAAAATTTTGTCACAGAACTTTCCAAATTTACCAGAAATTTCCAGTATGAATACAGATCATCGAATTGGCGATTGATTCTACATAAGTACCTACATATTACTAGCTGTCAAATAATCATTTTGAAATAATGAAAATTAAAGATTTCATTCCATTGAATGAAATATGATCGGGACATACACACATACATACATTTATTATAAATACTACAAATGCTCGATAAATTCGTAGGAGAAATTTATGGTTATACGCGTGCCCTTTACGATCCCTTTATTTTATTGCGTTTTATGAAGATGTGTCAAGTGCCTCGGCGCGGAACAAGAGGTGAAAAAGAGAGAAAATTCCCACACCTCCCACACCCTTCAGATCTCACCCTCTCGCAGCACTATGACTGAATAATATATACGAAGGGTAGTCGTCTTTTCAGAAACGAGGGCAGTAGTGTGACGCTTCGTGCCAAGTATTGGAACATGGCTATAAAATTTTAGCGGTCGTCAACCACCCAACCTCCCTTGTTTCATCGACACTAAAAATCGTACTGGGGATTTTCATGCAGATGCGACATCTTCATACACTCTCGTAAATATTATACAATATAAAGGTGACACTTTTTTCATCGTGTTATTACAACATCTTATCTTAGACATATAGTGGTCGTAAATGGTAAATTTTATGTCAAATAATCAAAATAATACATTAAGCAGTTTTGTGTTAGTAAGATACTTCATTTATTTATTTATTTATACTACTTTATACCACAAATAAATACGAGAAAATAACGTCAAAAATTATGCCTTGAAATAAATATGGATGTGTGGACAGAATTTTTCTCGAATTTTAAATTGGTGAATTATGACTTTCCATAAATTATACATGTATTAAAGAAGATGTTACGACAAACTTTACAGCGTAGTTTATATAATGAACTCAACTTTAAATATTAAAAAAGAGTTTAGGTCTAACGAATCTACTTCAAGAATATTGAATACTAGTTGTTTTACCCGGCTTCGCTCAGTATTTGTAATATAAACAGCGTAAACATGGCGAATCTAATAGTACATATTCATATGTCTTTTTATTAAATTAATAGTCATAGAAATTTTTACTTGTTTACGAAATTCCCAACCAAAGATATACATATATGTACATATATACATACTTACATCCATACAAAGTCTTTTTCGCAATTATATATTAGATCATACATTGCAGTTTCGGTGTACATAATATGTATATAAGAATTCTCATTTCTATCATACTTTATCAAGTATCAATATAAGGAGTATTATTTAATTCAAAGTTTGAATAATTTCCTTAGATAATTAACAGTTCAGAAAAATAAATGTTACAAACCAATATTGCAATTTTTGCTTGTCATATATTATATTTAATTTTCGGATAAGAGAACGTTTTGTAATGCGAAAAAGGGGGCTGTAGTGTATAAAATGCCATATTTTATCGGGGCAGGAACGAGATAGCCGGTCAGCATCGGTGCGAAATTATTTTCGATACACTTTTGCGAAAATATTTTTCCCCCGGCGAGGTAAATCCTCCGTTTCCGCTTCCGGTCAAAACCGAAGCCGTAAAGCTTCGACGACGTAAGGTCGCAGATACGGGGATTGCTCTCGCAGGACGCTGCCAGATTCGACCTTAAAGCTTCGCGGATCTGAGCTTTCGCTCTTTTCGGCAAAAATATGCAAATGACATACTAGACTCGCTCGAGCCTCCATCATAAATATTTTACATGAGAGCTATGAAAATGTTTGCGAAAGTTCAAACAGAAAAAGGCAATGATAATACTACAGAATTTCGTATTTTATTAAATAATAATGCACACGAAGTAAAAACGAACGTAATATACGTATAAAATGCGTATATATGTAGTTTATTTAATTTAATAAATGTAAGAATTTTGGAATGTATTATACACTTAACATAATTGTTTGTATAATACTTAAAGTACCCGGTACCTTACTGAGCACCTATGTAGCTTCATTCCCGGGACATGATATTCACCTATCACTTGAAAGCCATTACTTAAATAGAATCGTATCCTTGTATTCATACATGCTAAGCACATAACTGAGAGCATCTTCGTTCGAAGCCAATCAGGTTTTAAGTGCATTTTCCGTTTCTAATATATTTGAAGTAAATATATTACTCTTTGATGTACATCTATTTAATTATGTACCTACATACATATATTTATTTTACAGTTAAATAAATTAAGCTAAAAAACAGTTATATAAGAAATATTATTGAAGACAGGAAAGAAAATATATAATATGTAATATAAATTATTATAAAAATTGTTATTTGGATACAGATCTTAGAAGTTTTCCAAGAAAAAAGGTAATTATACCTTTTTTTTCCAGTTTGTTGTCTTACTTTTGAAAGTGCTAGTACAAAATGTATACATATACATATTCAAGGGGTACGAAACTATAACGCTTCAAGTGTCAGAAAGTTTAGTTTTCAGGACTTTTTTTCAGACAAATGTAAAACTGTTTAAATAAATAAATTATGGATAAAATCATTGTTGAAATTTTTTTTAATAAATTATAATTCTTCTGCGAAGTATTATAATCATTTAATGAGCAATCAATAAATCTTAGATACTAGAAAAAAATAATAAAACGTTTTAAGTGCCATCATTTGTGTCGTGATTAAGTGCCATTATAACGTTAAAAGTTGTGATGATAATCAATAATAAATGGAAATAATAATAAATTCTATCATAATAATAAATTTACAACTTATACATCGTCGTTTGTTTCAATTTTAAAATGTTACCCTGATCATAGAGGCTGAAGATATCACCAGATTGTTGGTGTCAATAATCTAAGTATTTAGCAATATTCACCGAGTTGAAGTTGAACGGACAGTACAAGTTACAGTGCAACTAATAAAGCACTTATGTAGTACTTATGACCTGCTAATTCAAATTCCTATACCTAAGACACGGCATTTCAAAAAATGTTGAGGAAGGTCGATGCATACACCGCAAATCACCAATAAAACGCATTTGAGCCCATGTGGAAATTACAACGTTATGGTTTGGAACCCCTCAGTTTCAAATTATCAATATCTAAATACATAAGTGAATAAATTTAAATAAAAACTCCTCGGTTACAAGGTATTGGTTAAGAAAGCAATATACTCATATATATATGTAACAGAATCGAATGATTTACCGCCATTTGGCAAATACGAAACGAAAACATTCTGTAGATATAAAATGTATAGGAGTGAGTCACAGTTTACTAGTAAATTCAGACACGTCACCTACGCATATTTTCTCAGATTTAATACTGAGAATCTTCAGACACACAAAGGCTGAATTTGGTGAACTTTTTTACCCAAGTTTTCCAGGGATAGTTAATCAATTCCGTGTCGTTTCGGTATTCGCGTTGCGTGTGCGATGAGTGAACCATTTTTGTCATGTTTTTGGGTTACGTGTGCCGCCTCTAAAATGACTCGCCGAAAATTCCTTTACGAGAAAAAACTTCCACGCCTAAGTTTTCGTAGTAAAATTCGTAGTAAAATTGTACGCGTTGAGAATTTACCATGACACTGTATATACATATGTATAGAAAGAAAACTATCGAAAACTTTGTATCTCAATACTTTTTTACTTATAGTTCAATTTGGATAGCAAAATTTTATCTCACCTGGCATTGAAATGAGCGCGATATATTATAAAATGTATTCAATGTATATATATATATATATATATATATATATATATATATATATATATAAACTAAGAAATAAATAAATAAATACGGTTGAAGAGATACTGTTTTAATTTCCGTAATTAATTTTTCAGTTGGAATTACATACGAAATGGACAGAAAGGTTGGTTTAAAAAACGGGGTTTCAAATAAAAGATCAACAAATTTATTATTCGCGGTAATCTGATACGTGCCCCAAAGCCTGTTGGAATATGACTGTCTTCTTAGATTATTTATCACATGACCCAATTCTCTGTTCAGTGAGATAATGCGAATGCAGTCAATGCAAGAGACAAGGTTTTCAATGAGTTTCCGTGTACTAAAGACGTCGCCTGAAAGTATGAGCAAGAAAGAAAGTTTTCTAATTGAATTTGTTCCACAACTCCCTGATGTAATTTAAATTTGATATATGCAGTAATGTTCACAACATATACATATATAATATACGTAAATAAAGTTTCTTTTCAACAGTCAACTAATACAATGTACAAATAAAAACTCTATAAATCATAGGCAACAAATAAAATGGGCAGTATTTTAATCAATTTTGGTAAGTGTATAAATCAGTTGTGGCCCAGTATTTTATAACAAAATAGTGAGTATTTTATTATTAAATGTCAGTGTAAATAACAAATGGACATTATAGAAATCTGGTGTACATTCTCCATTAATAAATGGCAATTCCTATTGGATGGAATTGTCTATTAAGATCGTACTAACCTTGTGTTGATACCAAGCAAAAATATATACTGGCCATTCGTCAATGTTATGTTTTTAAATACTGACCATTTAATATAAATATTGACCATTTATTAATTATACTGACCACTTGTATACTGAACGATGGGTACTGGCCGATTAATATAATACTGGCCATTTAATATAAATACTGACCTTTTGTATTTAAATACTGTCGAAAATAGACTCAAATTCTTACCAGTAGAATATAAGTCTAAATTACATCAGAATTCGAAGGTGATAAAACTAAGATTAGCCTCAAATTGAGTTATAAGTTTTAACTTAAATTAAAAATTCAAAACCACTCACTGAAATGTCAATGGACAAAACACTATTAAAAAATAAAAGCACGAATAATGATTTTTATTATTATCTACATTTCGAACTGTATTGTGTTCTAGTTTATTTAAAGTGTAGTAAAATTCCTCGTTTTCCGTATCTCGGACAGGCGATCGTCCCGTAATATGATGATGTAGGGTGTGCCTCTGTGAATGTGTATGGAGTGCACTGTAATGAAAAGACATGGCTTTTATCCGGCAGTCCTTTCGGATGTTTTTCCGGTCTCGGATGATGGTATCGTTTACAGGGGCGACAAAGACGATCC